>NC_048233.1:23993816-24107963 GCF_002007445.2 Ailuropoda melanoleuca
AGTCCATAGTCTCTCATGTTTCATTCCCCCTTCTGTTGACCCCCCCTTTCTTTATCCCTTTCATCCCCTACCGATCATCCTAGTTCTTATGTTCCATAGATGAGAGAAACCATATGATAATTGTCTTTCTCTGCTTGACTTATTTCACTTAGCATTATCTCCTCCAGTGCCGTCCATGTTGCAGCAAATGTTGAGAATTCGTTCTTTCTGATAGCTGAGTAATATTCCATTGTATATATGGACCACAGCTTCTTAATCCAGTCATCTGTTGAAGGGCATCTCGGCTCCTTCCACGATTTAGCTATTGTGGACAATGCTGCTATGAACATTGGGGTGCATATGGCCCTTCTCTTCACTACGTCTGTATCTTTGGGGTAAACACCCAGTAGTGCAATGGCTGGGTCATAGGGTAGTTCAATTTAACTTTTTAAGGGACCTCCACACTGATTTCCAGAGTGGCTGTACCAACTTGCATTCCCACCAACAATGTAGGAGGGATCTGCAGGGGCTAATCTTTTGCATGAATTGTGCACAAAGTCCCTGAGGTCATCCTGAAGGAGGTCAGTAGTTGGGGTGGATGAGGACGCTGTGGGTGGCCAAGGGCCAGAATCTGTGATGAATGTACAGGAGTGAGCGGGAGGTATCAGAGAGCAGTGATGGAAAAGGGTTGAAAAAGGCATTTTCACATGCGGGTGAAGATGCGATGATTTCTTAATGAAGGACAACCCAGTCAGCAGGGCCCTCAGTGGGGAGGGGTTGGGGAAACACGCAGCTGCCAGCAAGTGGGCTAAAAGACTAGGGACTGTCTTGGGAGAGCCAAGAAGGCAGCGTTCTGGGACAGGAGAGGTGGTCTGCATCAGGATAGGGATTCTAGGGGGCACGGATGGACCAGAAGGGCTGGAGAGCCTCAGACAGCTGGGCCTGGCCTGAGATGGTGCTAATGGACATGGTGATAGCCAGGGTCAGGATGGTGAAAGTCTCCAAAAGAAACAGAAGGAAACCACTGCTTTGTTGCTTAGCCAATGGCATCACTACTTCAAAGAAAACATGGGTGAGACTCTGTGAAACCACCTTTGAAGAGATCCTATTGTAGGTGTCCCAGGGTTGAGACTCTCCCTACAGATTCATTCTTCACTTGTCCATGTGTTCATCCATTCATCTACTCATTCTTACTGTGTTTACCACGTCTGTGCTAGGCACTGAGAAAACAACAGAGAGCAAAACCCAGCAGAGCTCCAGTCTAGGCGGAGTAAGACTTCTGCCAAAGGCTGGTGAAAGCAAGGACAAGCTTGTGCTTGCAGGCTCTATGGTCCTTTCTCATGGTGCTCCAAAGCTGTTCTCCTTTCTAATACCCTTTTGGTTCTTCTCACCTTTCTTTCTGTGGCCGCTTGTATCTTTCTCTGTGTCTGTTTGCTTGTGTCTCAGTCTCTTCTCTCCCACGATTGTGTTTTTGTTTTATTCTGGTCTTCCTCTCTACATCAACGGACCATAATCTGAAACCTATATACCGTGTGTAACTAAGACTTCTTTTTAGTATTGAATGCTCTGTAGATCCTTTCCTTAATTTTTAAGGAACTTGACATGAATGTTTTACATCTCTCACTAAAATGGAAAAAAAAATTACCAACCTAAATTGCTCTCTGTCCTCTTTTCTACAAATAAAGCCAGTCTTTTAAAAATAATGTTCACAACTGATGTTTCTTCAAGTGAGTGAAGGAAGTACATTTTTTTCACCAAAATTAACTCAAATACAATAGTGTTCTCAGAATAAATGCTGCATATGCTTTTTCATCGAAAGTGGCTCCCAATTAAATACCCCAAGGTTCCTCTTTCTGCTCTACTGGCACAATGAGCAGCTTCTATGGAAGGCTCAGACTGAGCAGGGTGAGACCTTGGATTTTTGTCTAAGCCAGAACCGCAAGACAGACGTACAGAACAGGACACCGCTTTCTTACCCTGTTGACTTGTAATGTGTTTGCATCTAACAAAGCAGCTTGATTTGATTCGTTATTTCTCAGTTACTCATATAGGCTATGTACGTCTTGTGATTATGCACATGACTAGTAGATTCCCATGCTGACTTCTGTTAGTCAATATGAAATCATTTCCTTCTTCCACCAGGAATGAAAATATTCGACCACAGGGTAGCATAAAGTCGGAGAAGTTGCAGATTAACTGTTAGGCTCTGAGGTGACAGTGTAAGAACCTCGTAACTTGGTGAGTGCAAATTCAGAGCTTCTTGAGAATTCTAAATGCAAAGGTCAGAGATAAACCAGTCACACCTCTGAGAAAGGACTCGCAGAGCATGCCGACCATCACCCTCTAGTTATCCTTAGATTCTAAAAATAATGTATCTTTCTAGATGACCAGAAACGAAAAAAATCTTTCAAACAGTACATTCAACAGATCAATTTGATCTATTTACTTTTGTAGTTATTCAACAGATCAATTTGATCTATTTACTTTTGTAGTTATTCAATAAAATGATTAGGGTGTCAGGCGTCCCTCAAGGTTAGCTGTGCTGTTTTCATGTTTAGTTCTTCAGCATGATCCCCCATTTGTGCCAAAGAGGCAATGTGGTCTGATGGAAAGATCATGGACCTAAGAGGCAGAACACGTGGGTTCTGGTTTTTAGCACAGCCAAAAACTAGCTATGGGATATAAGGGGAAGGGGAACCCTGGCTCTCTGAGTCCCAGCTTCCTCATCTGTAAGACCAGAATGTGACCCCAGGGAGTCTCTGTGTCTCCTCCAGCTCATCCTTCTGTGAGCCAGAAAGTTTCACAAATCAAATTGCTGAGACAAGCCTCAAGCCTGCCAAATGAGCAAACAGAAACATAGCATTGAGGCTAGAAGTGACCTTGAAACCACATAAGCCAAGCTCATCATATTACAAATGCCCAGCCTGAAACCTAGAAAGTTTAGGTTTCCTGTAGGTCTTACATACAGTGACAGATGTCCCTGCACTTGATTTCCACTTCTGGACAAGTTTCTCCACATTACATTAGCAGAACAGTTTTTGTGGAACCTATTCCCGTTGATGCTTCACCAGCCATGGGCTCAAGAACATGTAGGATTGTAATGATTTCTCTCCACATCAGAGCGAGATTAGGAAGTAATGGGATGTGTTTCCCTGATGGCTAGTGATGTTGAACATTTTTTCATGTGTCTGTTAGCCATCTGTATGTCTTCTTTGGAGAAGTGTCTGTTCATGTCTTCTGCCCATTTCTTGACTGGATTATTTGTGTTTTGGGTGTTGAGTTTGACAAGTTCTTTATAGATCTTGGATACCAGCCCTTTATCTGAACACGACATCAAAAACTAATGATGGCTAACTATATGTTGGCTAACTTAACATAATAAAATAAAATAAAAAAGAAGTAATGGGATGGATTTCAGTGAGCCAAGCTTTGGTGAAGTTGCCTCGTGTCTTTTTAGCTCTATGAGGTACCCATTAAAAGTTGCCTGCTTGTAAGCTAAAGAGGAAGCAAGGACTGTAGGCTGCATCATAGTAATTGATCCCACTTGTTGGCTGCCTAGCAAGTGTCCGAAACTTTAGTCATGCTCTGGCAAATGCCCACAACAATGCCACAAGGTAGAGACTGTTACCATCCCTGTTTCACAGATGAAAACACTGAGGCAGGAAAAGGATTAGTTACTTGCCAAGGTCACACAGGTATTGTAAGTGGCTGGGCCACCCTTTGGCCTCCACCCTGTGCAACTGGAAGTCTTGTGCTCCTTTCACTGCACTGGACTACATCTCCACATCTAATGGAGGGGTCATTGCTCAGCTTCTGAACTTGCCAAGGAAAACAGACCACAGTGAGAATATCATAACTTGAGCCCCCTTGGTTATTTCTGGGGTATGCTAGAGGTTTACTTATTGAAAATGAGACACACAAAGCCTCTAGGCAGTGTATCAGATCCATATGCAGATACTGATGAAAACGCATCAACACTTGACATTCACGGCAATTTTTCAGAGGGCTCTAAAGTATTGCTGATGAGGGGTAACACGCTGAACATACCGTGTATTGTATTGTCACGGAATGTCAATAAACCACTTAATATAGACCTTCACCTCTGTTTCCACTCTCCCTGACTATGCTTAGAATGTGCTGTCACAAGACCATTTTTGCTAAGGTCTTGGTTACCATCTCTCTTCTAAGCCTTCTGTTTATACTGCATTTTCCAATCTGAAATCATTTACAAAGCCTCCTAGGCTGACAAGTATAACCATTTCCCCAAAGCCTCAGTATGACCCATTGCATTCCTCTCTTTGACTTCTGGTTTGAAGATGTCAGCAGAAAATGGCTCTCCAAAGGAACACTAACAATGCAAATACTACCTACTTGCTGGAAGGTCCCTGAGGGGAAGCACCATTGCTTCTTTCCAGGAACATCGGACCTACAAAAATAACCTAGAACAAGGATTCTTTGTGAAGTGAAAGTAATCGTTTTGGTTGGGGGGAATGCTTCATGTACCCCAACCCTGTGTCTGCTCAATGTCTCACCAACGTGGTGGCCTTGATGGCAAGTTAGGCATTACCTCAAAAACTTAAGGGACACCCACAACACTGACATCTGGGTCTCTAGCCTTGCTCCTAGCCTTTAACACTGCACTTGCGTATGACAAGTATTGCTCAATGTGGGCAACAAAAAGGCTGGTTCTCATGGGGGTTCAGATGTAGACTCTGGGTTCATGAGGAAGGAAGGATGAGTTGGAAAATACTCTTACAAACTTTAGGGACTGGAGGGACAGAAAGGATCTACCTGTGTCATTTGAAATTAAAACACTGTCCTGGATTGACAAATAAATGAAAAACCTGGCAACTCATTCTATGTGTTAAAAAAATACTATGGAACTGGAAGATTCATTTGCCGGTCCTTATTAACTGTATCTTGCTTCTGTATCTCCCTGTTTATTCTGTATCCACATCTCCCTCTATCTTTCTTCTGCAACTGGCGGGTTCCCACAAACGTAGTAGAGTACCAAATTTGTGTGGTTTGAACAATTTTAAATGTGGTAGTTTCCAAAGCAAATCTGTATCGAATGATTTTGTAAAGCAACAAAACCCCTTCAGAGTGGCATTGTCAGACCTTGAAATATTTTAAAAATCTAAATGCTCAGATATCAAGTCTGCATTCTGTATGTGAAAGTGGTTTGAACTTTACAGAGCACTACACAAACACAAAGTATCCTTGGACTGCTTTGGCAGGATGTATAGAGGTTGGGGCTCCAACCTTTTAGCTGTAAGGCAAACTAACGAATGCTTGGTGAGCAATGACCGCTGGTTTCACTGCTCTGCTCCTGCCTGGTCCCCGTCCATGGCATCATGTCCAGCGTGTGGATGGGAAGGGGGCTGCTGGCCTGGGAGCCTGTCAAGAAGTATTCATTGATCCAAAAGGCAGAGAAATAGGTCCGGTGAAGGAGGGGTGTATGGTTATGAAAACAACTTCACAGAGCTGTTTATCTCTAAAGGGCTGCAGGTTTGGGATCAAAAGGTGACAGCTGGGAGGGACTGGAGCGGGTCCAACTCTACAACCCCCGGTTTCCTCTGCAGCATAGCCGAGGTGGGAGCGGGCATGACCTGTGGCCAGTGTGGGTCGAGCAGGGGGCGGGGATGCTCACCACCGCGTCACAGTCTCACAGGCTCGAGCATCTGCAGAGGTGGAAGCATGAAGGCCTCTCTCTGTGGCTTCCTCACCTTAGCGAGCCAGAGTGAAGCAAGTGGGTGTGGATCTCCTCAAGTGAAAAGAGGGGTCAAAACAGTTCAACAAATATTTATAAGAGTATCTTAGGAAAAGTATTAGGCTCTGGAGTTTGGAAGACTCACGGGCCCTCTGTAATTCCTGTTCTCCGACATTTCCAAACTTGCGGGAGAGCTAGGTAGTGGAAAAGGCAGCTGGGAACAAGGGCTGTGGCCTCCTGCAATGGGCGGAGGCCCTGCATGCACTACGCCGACCAGAAAGTCATTCCCTGACGGTGGGATGCATGCCAGATGGTGGGCCTTGGCTAATTTAGGAGGTTGAGAACTGGGCTCTCCAAACCCTGCCTATACCAGGTAACCTGAAAACGCACCAATGTTAGAGAGGAGGGCTCTCCGTAGTGACCTCAGAAAGAGGTGCTGGTACAGGTATGATGAGGACCCTTCAGCTTAGCTTTGTGTCCATGGTGACTAGTGGCTGGTCCCACCACGGACAGCAGGCTGGGCTGTGAGCAGAGAAAACCCACCTTGCTTCCCATTCCTGTTCCTCGTCCTTCCCTCCTTCCCAGCCTCCCTCTTAGGAGCTTCCTGTCCTCCACGATGAGAGGGAAGGAAGTGGCTGCACACAAAAGCAAAACTACTTGTGAGTTCTCTTTCGGTCCCAGTCTTCTCACCCCTGACACAGCTAACATTGGGTGTCTACACAACACATCAGCTACATCTGCCCATGGGAGGGTTCTGATCTGTTCCTAGCTGACTGGGCACCCAGGGACAGAGCCACTGTAAGAGAGTGGTCTTTGGCTGGGAGGCCAAGAGGGCCTGGGCCCAACAGTAGTTTAGGGCCGCTGGGAGCTGTGGTCCTGCTGCCAGTAACTAACACGATTGCTAGTCAATAACCAGGAACACTAAGGGGCAGAAGGCTCTGGCTGTGGGGTACCTGTGAAGTGGGACAGCTGGGACGCTATGAGGGATGGGGCATGGACCCAACCTGGAGCAGCAACCAGAGAGAGGGGAGTGGAGCTGCTTTGAGCCATCAGCCAGCTCATTCTGAGATACACGGCAGTACTAGACCCAGGGACTGGAACCCAGTCGTGGGTCTTGATGATGCGGTGAGCAGGAGGCTTGTCTCCGAGAGGCTGTGAGTGAGCCAGGAGCCAAAGGACCTGCCTCAGCATTCCCCTAGACCCCTATTGCTGGTTTTCCTCTATACATGTTAAGCAGGAAGCACTCTGACCACACGCACATGTGTGTGCCCACGTAGTAAGTAAAACTTTTGCATCAGAGGAGGTGTTGTGGATGCTAAAAAGGTCCAAGGTGCTACCTACAGACTGCGGTGGGCGCAATGCTAAGCTGAAGAGCCAATCATTTCCCTTCCTGCTTTGTGTTTTCCTCTCCTTGTCAATTCATAACTCCACTTAATCTGTATTTTTATCCTTCAGGCTTTAACTCTTTAAGAAAGAGTTAAATAAACTTTTATTTATTAATTTCCATATTTTATCTCTTAAGTTTCTCTTGGCTTCTTTATCAAAGAATATAAATATTTCAGGGCCCCTGCATGGCTCAGTTGGTGGAGCGTCTGACTCTTGGTTTTGGCTCAGGTTCATGAGATCGAGCCCCACAGTGGCTTGGTCCTCAGTGGGGAGTGTGCTTCTCTCTCTCTCCCTCTCCTGTCCCTTCCCCCCGTTCAAGTTCTCTCTATCTCAAATAAATAAATCTTAAAAAAAAATAATATAACTATTTCTTTTCTTCTGCAAATAATTTGAAATATGAGCATTTGCAAGTTTCACTGGGATAGAAATAAAATGAGATCTCTTCACGGTGAAATTGGGGCAAAGTATCCTGAATAGAGTACTGAATACTGGAGTGGGCATTTGTCCAACTTTTGTCCGCTCAGCACGTGATGTCCTTCCTGTGTTTGCAGGCACCACCACTCTGGGGTCGTGGTGGGAGGCTGGGTCCAGCATCCGGCTACAGAAGCTGAGAAGGAAGGCTGATATGCTGTCTGCCCTCCCTGTGGCAGTAGAGCCGGTCATGCAACCTAAGAAGGGCTGCAGGTTTGGGATCAAAAGGTGACAGCTGGGAGGGACTGGAGCGGGTCCAACTCTACAACCCCCGGTTTCCTCTGCAGCATAGCCGAGGTGGGAGCGGGCATGACCTGTGGCCAGTGTGGGTCGAGCAGGGGGCGGGGATGCTCACCACCGCGTCACAGTCTCACAGGCTCGAGCATCTGCAGAGGTGGAAGCATGAAGGCCTCTCTCTGTGGCTTCCTCACCTTAGCGAGCCAGAGTGAAGCAAGTGGGTGTGGATCTCCTCAAGTGAAAAGAGGGGTCAAAACAGTTCAACAAATATTTATAAAAGTATCTTAGCAAAAGTATTAGGCTCTGGAGTTTGGAAGACTCACGGGTCCTCTGTAATTCCTGTTCTCCGACATTTCCAAACTTGCGGGGGAGCTAGGTAGTGGAAAAGGCAGCTGGGAACAAGGGCTGTGGCCTCCTGCAATGGGCGGAGGCCCTGCATGCACTACGCCGACCAGAAAGTCATTCCCTGACGGTGGGATGCATGCCAGATGGTGGGCCTTGGCTAATTTAGGAGGTTGAGAACTGGGCTCTCCAAACCCTGCCTATACCAGGTAACCTGAAAATGCACCAGTGTTAGAGAGGAGGGCTCTCCATAGTGACCTCAGAAAGAGGTGCTGGTACAGGTATGATGAGGACCCTTCAGCTTAGCTTTGTGTCCATGGTGACTAGTGGCTGGNTCTATCTCAAATAAATAAATCTTAAAAAAAAAAAAGAATATAACTATTTCTTTTCTTCTGCAAATAATTTGAAATATGAGCATTTGCAAGTTTCACTGGGATAGAAATAAAATGAGATCTCTTCACTGTGAAATTGGGGCAAAGTATCCTGAATAGAGTGCTGAATACTGGAGTGGGCATTTGTCCAACTTTTGTCCGCTCAGCACGTGATGTCCTTCCTGTGTTTGCAGGCACCACCACTCTGGGGTCGTGGTGGGAGGCTGGGTCCAGCATCCGGCTACAGAAGCTGAGAAGGAAGGCTGATATGCTGTCTGCCCTCCCTGTGGCAGTAGAGCCGGTCATGCAACCTAAGACTGGCCCATCAGTTGCTCCTGCCTGAGATTCGGATGAGGAACAAGTGATGCCAAGAAACAATATAGACCTCCTTTTGCTCTCAGTGGTGTCAGCAGTGACGTCTGGCTGTGGTGAAGCCCCCCCTGGAAGTCAAGGCCAACTTCCAGGACAAAGCAGCAGTCCCTAGGTGGGACCTCCTGGCCAGCTCCCTTCACTGGGATTCTGCCCATATTGAGCCTGATTGTCACCTTTATCTTACTTCTGTATATCCCTCTACACGTCCCTTTTCTCCCTAAGGTAACCAGAGCCAGCTGCTGTTGTGTACAATGAAGAACCCTGGCTGGTACAAGTGTCGAGAAATTAATAGGGCCAAGTGCTATTTAACACTGGCCAATTTTGTCCAGAATAAAGATGATAAAACTCAGGAGTGGCTAAGGGCTTTATCCCAAATCATACAGCTAATTAATTACATAATAATTATGTTTAGTAACATATAATTATGTAATAATTATATANTGGAGGGTTCTGATCTGTTCCTAGCTGACTGGGCACCCAGGGACAGAGCCACTGTAAGAGTGGTCTTTGGCTGGGAGGCCAAGAGGGCCTGCGCCCAACAGTAGTTTAGGGCCGCTGGGAGCTGTGGTCCTGCTGCCAGTAACTAACATGATTGCTAGTCAATAACCAGGAACACTAAGGGGCAGAAGGCTCTGGCTGTGGGGTACCTGTGAAGTGGGACAGCTGGGACGCTATGAGGGATGGGGCATGGACCCAACCTGGAGCAGCAACCAGAGAGAGGGGAGTGGAGCTGCTTTGAGCCATCAGCCAGCTCATTCTGAGATACACGGCAGTACTAGACCCAGGGACTGGAACCCAGTCGTGGGTCTTGATGATGCGGTGAGCAGGAGGCTTGTCTCCGAGAGGCTGTGAGTGAGCCAGGAGCCAAAGGACCTGCCTCAGCATTCCCCTAGACCCCTATTGCTGGTTTTCCTCTATACATGTTAAGCAGGAAGCACTCTGACCACACGCACATGTGTGTGCCCACGTAGTAAGTAAAACTTTTGCATCAGAGGAGGTGTTGTGGATGCTAGACAGGTCCAAGGTGCTACCTACAGACTGCGGTNTAACTTTTACGGAGTTAAGTAAAAATAATAATCATGGATGGACTCGAAGAACTATGCAGAACAAAGTTTTATCAGTGTTAGTAGTAATAGCAACAAACNAATATAATAATTATATTATATAATAATTATACAATTATGTAATAATTATATTAACTTTTACGGAGTTAAGTAAAAATAATCATGGATGGACTCGAAGAACTATGCAGAACAAAGTTTTATCAGTGTTAGTAGTAATAGCAACAAACTGGAAACAATTTAAGCGTCAACAAATTAGTCAATGATCAAATGTAGTAGGATACATCATAGTATGATGAACGATACAGTCATTATACATCATAGTATAGAAGGATATTTAATGAACTGGGATTCACAATACACAGTTTTGTGCCTTTCTTTAACTTATCATGGAAAATTCCAAATTTTAAGTTTGGTGACTAGACTATACCCATCATCTAGCTTCCATGATTCTTAATTCAGAACTAATCTTGTTTCATCTCTACCCCACCCTGAGTTACTCTCTCTCTGATTTTTTTCTGGGCCACCCCCCAGGCCCTCACTTAGCCCTGGGATGACCCTCTTGGAAGCAGCAAGAGGACACAAAACAAGTGTCAGGCCCCAGTCCCTCTGAAATCCTTCACATATTTGTCCTCACCTTCCTCAAACCTGTGCTTCAAGGCCATCTTCCTTAACTTTGTCATAGGTGGTATTCTGACCCATCTCTCAACCCCCTCACCCAGGTTTACTTTTTCCTCCATACCAGGAATTCCCTTCTAACACAATCTATAATATACTTACTTATTGTATTTCATGTCTGTTTGCCCTGCTAAAATACCAACTCCATAAAGGCAAGAATTTGTGCTGTCTCAATCATTCCTCTAGCTCAACCACTGGGCATGGTACTGGGAATACTTAGTAACTGTCTGGTAAACTCGTCCATGTTTAGTGAATGAACAAGTACCGAAAGCCTGGTGGGAGTCACCCTGCTGGTGCCAGAGGTTAAACCTCTGTGACACGTCTAGAGTTCTCACTGGTAGAGGGGTCAGGGATGAGCTAGATTTGGTAGCACATGATTTCAGGCTGAAATCACTACCAAGAAGAGAAGCTAGCTAGCAATTTTCATTACCTAGCTGGTAACTGATCTTCATTTTTCATTAATTATTTTCAAGTCCTTGGATCCAACCATGCCTGATGCTTCAGTTATTTTATATTTTTATTTATCCCACAGCCCCACCCCTTGCCCTTGACAACCACCAACCTGTTTTCTGTATCTATAAGCTTCTTTGTTGGTTGGTTGGTTACACACATAAGAAGGATCATGCTGTATTTGTCTCTCTCTGNAGAAGGATCATGCTGCATTTGTCTCTCTCTGACTTATTTCACTTAGCATAATGCCCTTAAGGTCCATCCATGTTGTCACAAATGGTGTCACTCTTTTTTTTTATGGCTGAATAAAATTCCATTGTGTTTGCTTGTTTGTGTGTGTGTTTATGTGATTGTGTGGTGTAAGGTAGTCGTCCCGTTTCATTCTTTTGCATGTACCTAATTTTCCCAAAATCATTTATTGAAAGGACTGTCCTTTCCCTGTTGTATATTCTTGGCTCCTTTGTTGCAAATTAATTGAACATATATGCATGGGTTTATTTCTGGGCTCTTTCTTCCATTCCATTCATTTATGTGTCTGTTTTTACACCAATGTTATACTGTTTTAATTACTAGAGCTTTGTAACATAGTTTGAAATCAGGGAGCATGTTGCCTCTAGCCTTGTTCTTTTTTCTCAAGATTGCTTTGGCTACCTGGGATTTCTCTGTGGTTCCATACAAATTTTAAGATTATTTGTTCTATTTCTTTGAAAAATGCCATTGGAATGTTGATAGGAACTGCACTGAATCTCGAGATTGTTTTGGGCAATATGGATGTTTTAACAATATTCATTCTTCCATTATGTGAGCATGGAGTATCTTCTCATTTATTTGTAATTTCTTCCATTTATTTCATTAATGCCTTATAGTTTTCATCATACAGATCTTTCATCTCCTTGGTTAAATTTATTTGTAGGTATTTTATTCTTTTTGATTCAATTGTAAATGACATTGCTTTTTTAATTTCTCTTTCTGATAGCTCATTATTAGTATATAGAATTCTATGTACTGATTTTGTATCCTGAAACTTTTCTGAACTTGTTGATTAGCTCTAACAGACCTTTTTGTTTTGTTTTGTTTTTTGTTTTTTTGGTGGAGTCTTCAGGATTTTCTGTATATAATATCATGTCATCTGCAAATAGTGATAGTTTTACTTCTTCCTTCCATCTGGGTGCCTTTTATTATATTAATTAATTATGGGGTCAACCGTTCACAGAGGACAAATTTGTGAACTGCTTAGTTTATAAACTTTTGAGTACCCATTTTGGATTTCTCCTAATACCTTCCATTTGATAGAACCTGTATGACATGGGCACCTAACATATTGTCGGTAAAATGGATAGCTGATTAGTTGTTGCCTATGGTACTAATGAATACAGGCAAGTTGGGTAACCTGATTTTTTTCAATACGATATATTATTAGGATGAACTATTTCTTTTTCTTTTTGTTCTTTACTAATGCAAAGCAAAATCCTTCATTTCTCTTTTTCTTCAAACCTATATTTAATGAGCACCTACTAGGTAGTAAATACTCTTCCAGGTACTGCCTAAAACAGTAAACAGCTCAGAAAGAGCCCTTGCTCTTTTGGGGCTTATGTTCAAATGGAAGGTGACTAATGAAAGGGGGGTAGAGATGACAACAAATAAACATAAATGAAATAATTTCAGATAAGGATAAGCACTACGAAGAAAATGATGGTTTGAAGATTATCCTGGGGGAAGAGGGTGTTACTGTAGACTTGGCAGGCCATGAAGGTTGCTGTGGGGAGGTGACATCTGACCGACGAGAAGGAGATAACTTTGTGTAGAAATGAGAGGACAGAGTTTTAGGAAGAGGGAATAATAATGCAAATGTCCCAAGGCTGAAAATGATGCTGACATATTTGAAGAACGGAAAGAAGACTGGGGTAACTGCAGTAAGGCACTGCCTAAGAGGCAGGCAGTGGTAGGGGGTAAGGAACCAGATGTGAACAGGTGTGAGTTATGGACAGCCCTGTATACAGAAGGAGCTACAGGAGGATTCTGGCTTCCAACAGACGAATGGCAATTCCTGGTTTACAGCAAAAATACATATACACATACATACGTACACATATGCACACACACAAATGAAACAGAACACTTCGGCTGCTGCATGGAGAATGGACATGGTAGAGGCTCTCATTGGGAGACCACTGTCTCCAGGTGGGCATTAATGGTGGCTTTGGCAAGAGTGGTAGGAGTGGGGCCACCACAATAATGTCAGCCAAGAGGGCTCTGAAGTCAGTAAATGAATGTTTGAAAATGTATACTTGACAGCACTGTTTCTTGTAGGATAAGATTACATTCAGAGATCAAAATAGCTCATTAGCATGATTAATGTGGCAAACAGACTGGCTAATTCAGCCTCTAAATGATTTATTAGGCCAGAACCACATGGCTGTTCCCCCAGAGAAGAGAACTGGGTCGTGCCACTATGTTCCAACATCTGCATTCAGTGACACCATGTTGGTAGTCTGAAATCAGCCACGGTGAGAGTATTTACACAATGGAAACCAGAACTGGTTCTTACACATTAACAAACACCCTAATGGAGAATGTCCTTTACTAACAGAGATGAGGAAATCCATAAAGATAGTTTAAATTAAACCACTGACCCAAAGTCACATATCAGAAGATCATGGCAGAACCAGATGACAGTGGAAATCTCTGAATACACCAGACACTCCTTTTCTCCTTCCCTCCCTCCCTCCCTCTGTCCCTCCCTTCCTCCCTTCCAATTTATTTATTTATTTGTTTATTTAAGAGAGAGCTAGAGAGAAGGAGTGCACGTGCACAAGTCAGAGCGAGGGGCAGAGGGAGAGAATCTTCAAGCAGACTTCCCACTGAGTATGGAGCCCAAGTCAGGGCTTGATCTCACGACCCATAAGATCATGACCTGAGTCAAAACAAAGAGACACTTAACTAACTGAGCCATCCAGGTTCCAGAAGACACCCCTTCTCTTAAAGAGTTCAATTATCATGATGAGCAGTGAGTAATGTACAGAATTGTTGAATCACTATAGTGTACACCTGAAATTAATAGAATGCTATATGTTAAATACATTGGAATTAAAATTAAAAACTTAAAGTCTCTTGACCTTAGAATGTACCATGGTTGGAATTTATTTTTAGTTTACTGGATTCACGGTTTAATAATCTTTTTTCTGAATCTTTGTTATTCTATATTTACACATGTACTTTGGATACCATTTTCCTTGATTACAATGATGAAAAGCATATTTACATCAAGATCATCCTGTTTTTAAAACTAAAAAATGTCAACAATAAAAACAAAAAGTGCAGTTTATATTTCAAATATGATTGGGAAAATGCTGGATAGGTCATGTTGGCAGCAGACTCCCAGCGGCCTAGAGAAATATACATCAAAGCATTATGGAGGCTAGACTCTTACAGAGGGGTCTGTACAAACATTATGGAACAGTCTGTCTGGATATCTTTGTGAGCTCATCTTCTAGAAGCAATCTAAAGAGAGGGTTTTGGATTTTCAAACCATGCTGAGGTTCAAATAGGTTCCATTTTGTGCTTTAATGATAACAATAATAATTTGGCTCAGTGCATGTCTCAGTTAATCTACAAGTTGATATATTTCCTTTTAAAAGGTAAATCAAAACAGCTTTTCTGTTAAGTCCTATCTGATATTTTGATAGGACATCCCTGATATTTCTCTCACATATAATAATCATATTCATCTCTATTTTATGTAACTTACTTGAAGGAGAATTAATAATAATAAATTTATAAGTAGAGTTCAGAGAAGACTATGTCTATAATTTTCTATAGTGTCTCTAAGAATGTCTATATAGTCCTTACAGAATATCTACACAGCAAATATTGTATCTAGAGAAAAAACATTTCCCCAAATCTTTTAACACCAGAATCACATGCAACAACAAATGNTCTCTATTTTATGTAACTTACTTGAAGGAGAATTAATAATAATAAATTTATAAGTAGAGTTCAGAGAAGACTGTCTATAATTTTCTATAGTGTCTCTAAGAATGTCTATATAGTCCTTACAGAATGTCTACACAGCAAATATTGTATCTAGAGAAAAAACATTTCCCCAAATCTTTTAACACCAGAATCAAATGGAACAACAAATGCATTTAAAATCCGTTGTAGTGGAGCTCCTGGGTGGCTCAGTCAGTTAAGCCTCTGACACTTGATTTTGGCTCAGGTCATGATCTCAGGGTTGTGGAACTGAGCCCCACATCGGGCTCTGCACTCGGTGGGGAGTCTGCTTGAGATTCTGTCTCTCTTCCTCTGCCCCTCCCCCTCATGCGCAAGAGCGGGCACACTCTCTCTCTCAAATAAATAAATAAATCTTTTAAAAAAATCTGTTGTAGTAACTGCATCTACTGCTGTTTGAACTTCACTGCCTTTTTTTCTCACATGTGTCTATGAAGCACATGTAAGTTTGTCTCCTACTAAGAAATCGGTAAATCTTCTAAAATACTAAAATTCTTCCTTGGGGATAATCATAACAATAATAATAATGATAATAATGAATGTTCTTCTTGTTCCTTGAGAACATGCTAAAGAATGGTCACCAAATGTCAAAATCACCCAGCACAGCTCAGTGCTGAGTCCACCGTGTGGCTATCAGGCCCACAGAGCTTTAACCACTGTTATCGGATTATAATGAGTTTGTAGCTGGCCAGCTCACCAGCCAATGTTCTTTTACCAGTCCCTCATATTAAGACATTTTCTCAAATTGTTCTTTTAACTTTTGGGCTACCTTTAAGTCTTTCCCTTTGTCTTTACCCAAACAGAGGAAAAGAGCTGGTGGTCCTCAGATTGTGTCTCCTCTGGGCTAGGAGCATTGGCACCAACTGGGCAATGGTTAGGAATGCAAGTTATCAGGCCCTACCCCAGACCTGCAGAAGCAGAAAATCTAAGCTTGGGGCTCAATGATCTGTGTTTTAATAGCCCCTTGGGTGATTCCGATGTACACTAAAGTTTGGCAGCTACCACTCCAGATATTTCAAAACCTAACCAGTGATACCTTAACACCACTAATCATTGGATGAACCTTAACGAAAATCCTTACTTGTACTCATCTTACACACTGATGGAATAATCACACAATTTGTCAGCTAAATAGGGACACATCCGAGCACGAAAGGAATGCTATTAAAAATAATGCAGGACACCTGGGTGGCTCAGTTGGTTAAGCAACTGCCTTTGGCTCAGGTCATGATCCCAGGGTCCTGGGATCAAGTCCCACATCGGCTCCCTGCTTCTTCCTCTACCTGCCGCTCCCCCTGCTTGTGTGCATTCTCTCTCTCTCAAATAAATAAATAAAATCTTAAAAAAAATAATGTAGAGAGAGGGAATAACCTGAATGGTTATAGTCAAAACTATAGTCCCTCTAGTTTCCATCAAAACCTGGGCTATCACTTATGGTATCTGGACCAACTAGTCAGAAGAATGACAGAATTCCATAACAGTACCTGAGTGACCTTTGTAGACAGAAAATTTCATTTACATATGTAAATGGCTGAGAGGACCATTCTGAGATATTATCAACTAGGAAGTCGTAAGTATTTTGGTCATTTGTAAACTGCCCATAAATATGGGTTTTGACATATTACTCATTGGAGTGGTCCATATTTGCCACTCTCATTTCATTATTTCCCACCTCTCTTATAAAATGGATGTGCACTAACACTCTCCGAGATTTCTCCTTGATTCTAATGACCTTCTAGAAAACCCAATTTTTTCCCCTTGGACTTTATCATCACTGGCCTCTTTACCAGCCTCTGAATTGTGTCATAAGTCCATCACCAAAGATCTGGAGCATGGTCAGGATAAAGATCTGGAGCTGTTCTTTTGGGTCAGCACAACACAGACCTAACAATAAATTCAAAGCTGGACCAAGAAGATGTGCCAGGTTGCACCAAAGAAATCTTCCACTCGGGCCAAACTTCTTCATTAGCATCAAAGAGCTAAAATTCCTTCACTAGATTCTTCAAATAGGACATCATGTGGATTGAGGGACACTGAATAATAAAATCTGAATTGAGTCCAAACCAATATGCTCTTCTGGGAGAGGGGCAAGTGGGTGTGATGTCAAACTGGGACTGAACTCCCAGCTAGATGATAGCTTTACAGAGTATAGCCGTGACCACTGTCTAGCTGGCTCTGGGACGTGGAACAACTACAGAATGGCCCACAGCATAAAAAAAGAATTTTACCATGGCCATCAATGCATCAACAGCTGACTAGCTGGGTTGATGGGCCATGCAGTACTGAACACAGTGAGCAACAGCGGCCACAGGTGATGACACATAACTCTGCCAAGCAGCTGTTCCATGGCGACAAGAAGTTAGGTGATGTCAGGCAGGAGGAACAAGAGGGATTGCTATTGATGAAGCAGAGGTCTGGGCTGCCCAGGACACGAGCGAGGCTGCAAGAAGAGGCTAACATACTGTAACTCCAGAGGTCGGTGGTTCTTTTTGAATGCTGGCTCCTGGCTAATTATAACCACGAAATGCCAAGTCACAAAAGGCACAGAGTTTTGGTGAGTGGGAACTGCAGCCATGAGCCGTAAAGCAGGCTCACACAAACGCGACAGGGAAGCAACTGGGGAGCCTACAGTAGGTGCTGCCTTCCTAGTTTTTGTGCAGTTTCACAAATAAATTCCTCCGTTTTTAAAAGTAGGCTATTCAGGTTTTATTTCATCCATTTTTCCATTTTTGAAGCATTTCTCTGATTATTTGCTTTTATAGACTATCAATCTGAGAGAAGACAAAAAAATTCAAAGAAATACTAGAGCAATTCGTACATGTAAAATTTGTTTCTGACACATGATGGAGCCAGTCAGATGAAATAATGTAATGCTTGGTTATGATTGGCTGTTGTACGCAGGGGCTCGGGCCGATGAGGACTCAGATGCTGCCCTGAGACATTTTACAACACGTATTGACTGACTTTTCAATGGCTTCCTACTTTAAGTATATATCTTGACTCCTCAATTAGATGGTACACACCTTGAGAGCTGAAACCATATATATATAAAAGTTTACGGCTCTCATAGCAGCACAAGCTATGTGTTAATCTTGTATTTCTCCTCCAGCTTGCTTCTACCCCCGCTGCCCTCCTCCCACGGCTGACCCGCCTGCTCCCAGATCCATCGTCCCCCCTGGCTGGGGTACTGTTGTGTAATAAAGAATCAGGCTAGTCTTTGTCTCTGGTCCCTAGGGGGACCCTCTAAGTCCTTGGAATTTCCCAAATGATAGAAGTGTCTTTATTCTTCACAAGCCCCTCGGATCATACCTGACCAGCTTCGGGATAGGGGAGAGTCACTGGAAAGACCAAGCACCCACGATTAAAGGGTTGGGATTTTGAGTTCAACTGACCTCTGGAGAGGGGAAGGAGGCTGAACATTGAGTTCAATCATGTTGCCCATGATTCAACAAATCAGGCTTATGTTATAAACGCCTAATAAAAACCCTAAACAGTGAGGTTAGGTGGAACTTCCTGGTTGGGAAACACACTGATGTGCAGGGAGAGTGACACACCTGGATTCTATGAGCAGATGGCCTGGAAGCTCTGTGTCCCCCCCACTCTCCCAAGACCTTGTCCCATCCATCTCTTCATTTGGCTGGCCCTCTTGGTTTGCATCCTTTATAATAAAACTGTAATTATGAGTATAGTGTTGTCCTGAGTTCTGGGAGTCAGTCTAGTAAATCACTGAGCCTGAAGGGGTCGTGGGAATCCATGAATTTATATCCAGTCTGTCAGAAATGCAGGTGGCCTGGGAACATGCAAAGTGTGGCTGGCAACTGAAATAAGGGCAATCTTGTTGGGGACAACATCCTCTAACTTATGGGATCTGTATTAGCTCCCAGTGGTTAGTGCCAGAATTAAACTGCAGAACTCCTAGTTGGGGCTAAAAGGGAATAGGTAGGTGTTTAGAATGGGCATCAACCCTGTTCGGTGTCTCTAGCTAGGGGCCCTGTGGCCATGAGCTGCTGCAGGTGGCAAGAAGGGGCAGGGTGCCATGGTAGCAACAGCAAAGACGCCGCAGGACAAGCGGTCTAGGTAAGTGGGCTAGACGGGCATCTTCTCTTGCCAATCGCTGCTAGTCTGAAACCTATAAATAGTCAATATTCCATTGTACTTTCTAAAACACAGCTACAGAAAACAGAACATACCCAGAGACGTACAGCTATATACACACTTAGGATACAACCATGCAATTCAAGATTTGTGCAGGGTGTGTTTATGGCAGAAGAATAAAGTGAAAAGGGTGCTGTTGGATTGCAATCTTTAAAAAGTTCTCTCTTTACCCCCTACTCATCCTGCCTTTGGGGTCAGGAGCAATTTAAAATCTACCAGCTTGTGAATGATCTGTGGACATTCTATCTACTCTAGAATGGCCTACCCATTTTCTTGCCAGAAGTGAATTTTGTGTACTACAAATAATTGACATTGTACCCAAAAGTGAAAGCACTGATATATTTTTTAGAATAAATATTCCTAGCATAAAATCTAAGCTCCTTTCCTAGCCTAGAGGGCCCTGGCATGATCCAGTCTATCCCTCTCCCCTGCCACATCCTTGGTTTCCATTTGTCTTCCTCACTAGCTCCAGTCATGTGGGCTGCCCTGCTGGTCCTCCCTCCTGTAGTTCTTGCTGGTTCTAAATATTTCCATGGCTTGCTCACTTACTCCCTTGAGGTTTCGGCTCAGACTGCCTCCCCAGAGAGGCTGTCCTTGACAGTCCAATGTAATAGGCCTCCATCTCTGTCTACTCCTTTACCTTGCTTTGTTCTTCCTCCTTATTCACTGACATGACCTACCTTAAACAGTTGTCTGTTCCCAATAATAGAGCACAGGTTCTAGGAGGGCAGGGTTCTGTCCCCTTGTGCTTTGAGCTTAGAACAGTGTCTGGCACATTGTAGGCTTTAATAAATGATGGCTGAATAAATGCACAGGCCAAAATGGAGGCTGCAGAGCAAGAAAAGTGTTCTGCCACGGCTGCTGCAATTTTTACAAAGATCCAGAGGTGGGGGGTATTCAGGGAAGGGGTGAAGGGACATGTGCCATGCTGGGAGGGTCTACACTCCATGTTAATGCCAACCGAGGTGAAATCACTCTTGACAGTGGTTTCCACAGCCTTCCAAATGAGAGGATGCTTAGGTGCGCAGGGAATGAGTAAAGGGAGATGTGATGTAAAAGGGAAGGGTTTTGGAGGCAGCCCAATATTTGTCTGAATCCCAGCTTTGCCTCTCATTAGGTGTGTGATCAGAGAAAATTATTATTTAAGTTTCTTTCTCTGACAATGCGGATGATAACACTTATCTTTTAGGATTTCTATCAGGATTTGATAAAATGATGTGCAGGAACGAGTGCAATGCCTTTCCCTTGTGGGGAAAAAGTGAGCTAGCATTTATGACATGCTTCTGGAGGGAGGAGAATGGAATGGGAGTTAGGGTAGGGCAGTGTGGGCGTAGCACGTGGGGACATACGGCTTGGGGCAAAGAGGACAGAGAGAGCAGAAGGAGTCACCTGTAACTGGCCTCCTGGATCATGACATCCCAGAAGTCAACAGATTTTCAGAGACAGGAACAAGGAGTCACCCCAGCGTGAGTTTTTCAATTTCCCCATGCCAGTTGCTATTTGGGGGTTTGAGAGGGTTTTCCCTCCACTCTGCCTCATCTCACTGCTTAGAAACCTCATGGGAATGAGGAGCCCATTCATTTGTTCCATGTCCCCAAACACAACGCTTGCTTCTACGTGCCCACTTTCTAAAATGTCAATTCCTCAAGTCACCATGGCTTTTCAAAATCAACTGAAAATCACTGGCACACCACCCCAGAATGGGAAAACTCTATTTTTGTCTCAGTTTCTTTGCAAGAGCAGCCTGTGGTCAGACTTCCTAGGCCCACACAGCCAGAGCTGACCCCATTTGTGTATCTGGACTGTTACTTTGAAAGAAAGCTATGAGGCCTTTTTTCCAGGGTGTTTCAGCCCTTCCACATTTTACTAAATACACTATTAATCCTCTTTTACTTCCTCTGTTTTATTTATCTTACCCAACGGGATGCAGAGAACCACTTCCACACATCAAGTTTATCTCTTCCCTCTCCTGTTCTGGCCTCTTTGTCACCTCTCTTCAAGGCCTACTGTTTTGGAGAAATGCTGTTGACCTTCAGTTTTGCCTGGTTCCAAAGCCCATGGGCATGCTACGGATTGTGTTAAAGAAGACCTGCTCTTGACGCCATTTTTGGCTTTGCCATAACTTGTGCTTGAAAATTAGATTATAGGGGATGGCTGCACTTTGGCCCAGTCTGTAGCTTCAACACACTGCCAGTGAATGCATGCCTACTTAACTTTGGAGCTGACAAGGCTTTTTAATGCCCTAACAAACAAGATTTATTTGGATTTAAAATTTATCACCAGGAATGGAAAATTGATGGTTTTGCCAGTGTTAGTAGCCAAGACTTCCAAGGTCCTCTTGAGCTCAAATTTATCCTTAGCTCTCCAAGAGATGTTCTGTTACATCCTATAAATGTCACCAGGCAGATGCGAATATATATTTTTCTTTCTATTAAGATTTTAATGTAACTTAATTACATCTTTATGTGCCAGTCATAAATATTTTAAAAAGATATTGTAGTTGTTTACCCCAAGTTTAATCATTTTTTGGAATCTGGGGTACTTGTTTAGAATTTAAAAGAATGTTATCAATAACCTCACATTTCATTGTGTTGGGTCGGGTTAGGAATGACGCTATCTATTGGAATTATAGCAACATCTATTCAACATCACTTGAGGTATTTGGCTTTGATTTACATCCCTGGTCATGGTTTATGTATCACATAAGAGTTAACAAATTTTCCCACATTTTTGTTCTTCAGAGTAATCTCACCCCTCACCCCATTGCTTCATAACTCCTTTTTAATTTGCTGAAAAATGTGGGGAATGATTTGGCAATATTACTATATATTTTTGATTGTATCGGTTTAGATTGTGCACAATTACCAACTACTTCTGGAAAAAAAGGTAATCTAATTATTTTAACTTAAGATACAGGTGCCTTTAGGCTAATGTGATATACAAAAGAACCCACGATACATTATTTACTATTCATCTCAAAAGGCTTCTTCCCTAAAGGAATAAACCACAGGGTTTCTTTAAGTACCAATTTCCCCAGATGAATTAGAAGCATGATTCAATTTTCAACACAAAATACGTTTATATGCAAAATTCCAAAGACATGCCTACTGTAAGAAGTTAGGGAGAGATTATTTTGATGTGTTCTATCAGGTTAGGCAGCTAATATAGAAAAATCTTATTTATACTGACAACCATTTTATTGCAAAGTCAAATTTTATAGGACGAAAGTAGCTGATGAAATGCACAGTGTAAACTTTCTACCAGCCAAATCCCACTTTTAATACAGTGTCTCCGTGCTCATTCCCTGAGTCACAGTATCACTGTCTTATTGCATAGAATTCCACTGTAATAAGTACACTTATGACAGCTGGAGCAAGAGCAAGGCAATGAGATGTTTCTGATATGCCCCGCTTCTAAGTGGCTTGGAATCTAGGGGCTGGAGGGCACGGCATTCCCAGGCTTCCAGCTGGGGTCAAAGAGCCACAGCTCCATTAAAGAGGCTGCAATTACCTGTAGCCACATGTCACCAGATGGTGCCCAGAGAAAGCTGCCACCTGGCCTAGTTCGTCCCCAGCACTGGACAGGTTCTCTCTCAGAGCTGGCCACTGGCAATTTATCTCCAGCCTGGGCTGAAGAGCAAACCCAGAGCTCACAAGGATGCATTCTTTATCGAAAATGAAACAATTTACAGAGCGCTCCTGAAACCTAAAAGCTAACCTAACATTTTAGAAAACGTGTCTTTCCAGGTCTCCCTGCTGTCACATGCACATAAGGACCACTTAGATTTTTTTCTGCTTATTGCCTGGCACACTCAGCCCAGCAAGCACTCAGACATCTGGGGCTGGGTGGACACAGGCGAGAACGTGGACAGACTTTTACGATCATCACTCCCCCACCTGTTCCTTCTGGTTAGTCACTGATTACTTATAACTGTTTTCTATCATGTCTCCCATATCATACGCTTTTCCTCTACCATAGTGCTGCCAGGGTCCTACAAACCATCATCACGGGGGCGCCTGGATGGCTCAGTTGGTTAAACATCGTGACTCTTGGTTTTGGCTCAGGTCATGATCTCAGGGTCATGACAATGAGCCCCTCATTGGGCTCCACCCTCAGCAGGGAGTCTGCTTGAGATTCTCTCTCCCCCTCCCTCTGCCTGTCCTGCTCATGCTCTCACTCTCTCTCAAATAAATAAATCTTAAAAAACAAAACAAAACAAAACGAAACATCATCATGGGCTGCTCTTCTGCTCAAACACCACCACTTCCTAACCGATCAAATCTAAACTTTTTGGTCTCTTGTTATAACATTAAAGCCAACCAGTATGTAGCCACCTGACCTCATTGACAGCTACCTTCTCTTGTATCCTGCTCAGCATCTCACCCTCCCTCATCACTCTTTGTAATGTAGTTGAAGAATGCATAATTGGGAGGGCAAAAGATAGGGAGCCTCCTGGCAGTTGATCTTGGGTGAGTCACTTCTGTTCTCTGATCTTCCCTTAGGAGAGGGATTCTTGAGCTGGACTGGGAGGTTGGATTAGTTCTTTGCAACCCTACATTTCTCTAAAGCTCAGGCTTTATCATCTCAACTCCTCTTAGGTTTATGGGCAAAAAAATCAGAACAGATATGAAAGGAAAAGTTGGAGGAGAAATGATTAATAACATTAAAGTTAGTACTATTTCAATCACATAAAACCTTAAATAGTTCATTGTCCTTTCATATTTATTATTTCATTTTATTCTCTCTTAAACCCTGTGAAGGGCAGCCCCAGGTGTCCCCAAGACACAAGAGAGGAAAATCAAGGTACAGCTGCCATTGCTTAACCAGTGTCAGAGATAATGAGAAAGTCAGAACTAGAATGTAGGCTTCTGATTTCCAGTTCCCACGACGGTTTCTTGATATTGTGAAATATCAGAATCCTTTTCATGATCATATCTTAGGAAAGGGTCCTACATAATGCTCTAAGTATAGACACCTCTAAAATGCTTGAAGTTAAACTTAAAAACTCAACTTATTATAAATGAAATATGTATAATGACACCCTAAGGATAAAACATCTTCTAGAACAAAGAAAACCCCAACTATGAATTAATCAACGGAATTAACCCATCTAAAAGCAAGTATGTCAATCAGGAGGTGGGCAGTTAGCTGGGAACAAATGAGGCAGAAGGCAGCAGAACTGGTTTGTGTGCCTAGCACTCTCCTGGGGATATCTGGCTAGGCTCCGCATGGTCCTCATGGAAGAAAAAATGAGAGTAGTAGTAATAATCATAAGTTAGAATAAAAAAATGTGATGGTCCAGGCGCTGCCATATTTACATTTATTATTTCACTGTATTTAAAAGAACTCCACTGCCCTGGCTATATTTCCTTCCCTGCTTAATTTTTCTCTGTAGCAACCAACATGATTTAGCAGACTGTTACGGATTTTTTTTTGTATGTGATGTAGTGTTCAATGATTCATTATTTGCGTAGAACACCCAGTGCTCATCACAACACGTGCCCACCTTAATACCCATCACCCGGCTACCTCATCTCCCCACCCGCCTCCCATCTGAAACCCTCAGATTTTTTCCTGGGGTCCACAGTCTCTCATGGTTCGTCTGCCCCTCTGATTTCCCCCCCTTCAGTTTTCCCTTCCTTTCCCTAATGTCCTCCGTGCTATTCCTTACAATCCTAGTATGAGTGAAACCGTATGATAATTCTTTCTCTGCCTGACTTATTTCACTTAGCATAATCCCCTCCAGTTCCATCCATGTCGATGCAAATGGTGGTGGGTATTCATCCTTTCTGATGGCTGAGTAATAGTCCATTGTATATATGGACCACATCTTCTTTACCCATTCATCTGTTGAAGGGCATCTCGGCTCCTTCCACAGTTTGGCTTTTTGATTGCCTGCTATTAGAACATGAACTTCAGGAGGGTAGGAATTTTTGTCTGTTTTGTTGACTGCTGTTCCTCAGTGCCTAAAATAATGCCCAGCACATGGTGTTTAATAAATAGTTGGAAATAAAAGAATGAACTTTCACAATAACCCTAAGGTAGGTGCTAATCCTAGCTCATTTTACATGGAAGCAAACCGACATGCGGAGTGATTGTTTCCCAAGGTCACAGAGTGGTCCGTGGTATAGCCAGAGCTCACACACAGGAGGGACGCTCTCTGGTAAACTGCAGTCTACATCTGTGAGCAACAACGCGGTTGCATCGGCTTATCTTAATCTGATCCACTGAACATTCAAATCATGCAACCAGCTAACTCCCTTTGCTCCAAACCTCTGCTCATTAAGCAACCTTCTGATTATAATCTGGCTTCTCAGGAAAACAACAACAACAACAACAAAACACTGACCAGCCATCACGCATGTCTGTTCTGCTTGGAAAGTAAAATTTATCTTGTTAAATCAATCCATAGGCATTCTGATTTTTCCACATTTCTGCCCCCAGACTCTGATTAGTGTGTTCCCAGCTCATTTCATTGTGTGTCCTCTGATGGCATCAAGTATCTGAGATTGCAAAGTTTAGCACAGGATCTAGAACTTTATCACCTAAGGCCTGTCAGGAATGCTGTCTCTGGAAAACCATCTGGTGACCTGCGGTGAGTCAGCCTCCCCGGGTGGCAGCCCCGTATCAGTGTATTCCCATCTGACCCAGGATAAAGCATTTTTAGCACAGCACTATTCTGACTGCAGTTATCTGGCATAATTTGGGAATGACAGCGGTGAACATGAATTGTGAAATGAAGCTCATTGGTATCATGCTGGCTCAGCCAGAGTACAAAAGCAAGCCATAGTTTTATTTCAGGTTTTACTAGCAAGGTTCAACTGGAAACTCTAAGCGAGTCAGTTTTCATGCCTGAACACAGAAGACTCGAAAAAAGGAAAATGAACAATGCGGCTATATAGAATGAAAATTAAATTGAAAGCTTAGTAATTCCTGTAGCCTGAGTACCTAACAATATTCTTAATATCAGAATACAGTGTTCTACATTCCCAAACATTCCAGGATTCCAGAAATGACTCCTGCAACCTTAATTACGTGAATCTTTTTTTGGGGAAAACTGTCATTTTTTCCTTGAAATATTGTATTGCCAGACTCAAGACACAGGAGTTCAAAGTCATAGATCAGAATTTTCATTAAGTGCACATGGCACTTTAAATTGTTTGTGCTTGTTTACTGTTATATATATGAATTTCCAGTTTTAAATCTTAAAATAAATTTGTCCACCTGTACATTATTCTAGAAGGTAAGGAGCAGAAAAGAAAATGTTCTCTATAGGAAATAAACTGTGGAAAATATTTGCCTACTATTTTTAAAAATACAATGTTTTAATTTAAAAAATCTGTCGCTGAAAGGGTTTAAATAGGATACTTCTTAAAAACAACTGTGTCTGCTTAAACAGTGTTACATGATGAGAGCCGCTGAGGTGCTGGGGCACAACAGCCAGGGAGTGTGCAAGGGGAAACCCTTACCTCAACACTCCCACCGCTGGTGCCTGCACAGAAATCATTTCTGACCTGAGCATTTTTAGGTAATATAGTATTATTCTTGCACATTGTCCAATTTACCATGAAAACTATCCATTATTTTAAACTAGAAAATAAAAAATAACACATAGGATGTCTTTAGAAGGACAGAAGAGAAATCTACTTTAAATTAATTACGAGTTAAACATCCTCTTCTGCTTGCTGGCAAGTTTTCAGTGATTATGCAATGAATATTCTTCTGTTGTACATTGGTTGGTTTCTTCATGAAACCGTTTAGCTTGCTTTCCTTGCTCTCTTTGCAAACTTTAAAGGCATTTCCTGTGTGATGTAGAAAATGTAGTTTCCCCTAGTTTAATGGCTAATTACAGCAACAGGCAGGGGAAATAAGAAAATCCAACTAAAAGTGCAAATAAGTAATGAAGGACTATGTGAGCTTTAACTACAATTTCACACCCTGCTGCAACTGCTTTTTAATAAAGCCTTTGTCGACAATTCTTTTTGCTAATTTTAGTTTGATATTTTGATGTTTACTAGGGATGTATTTTACAGAAAGTAGCTTTGGGTTATGTTTATGGTTTTCATTAGCAGAGATGTCTTTATCGGGAGTCGCCCAACTACAGTCTCATCTGTGCTCTATCTTCAAAGCAAACACATTCTTCTGTTGTTGGAATAACTCAAATACAATCTACCATGTTGTTCTCCACTGTTGTTTTAGGATTTCTTTTAGGATAAAAGGACAAAAGAGAATGCCAATTTTTATAAGAACATCCCTCCTCCTTTTGTATACCCTTATTTACAGCCATCATAGGAGGAATGAGCCCACCTGATCTGGGAGGGTGTACTTTGCTGGAATATTTGCTTTTGATAAATAGCAATAAAAACAATCTATTGGTGTCTTCTTCAATGTCTTTCAAGAGTGATCTGTAGTTTCTAGAATATAGATCCTTAACTTCTCTGGTTAAGTTAATTCCGAGATAACGTATGGTTTTTGGTGTTATTGTAAATGGAGTTGATCCCTAATTTCTCTTTCTTCAGTCTCATTGTTCGTGTATAGAAATGCGACTGATTTCTGAGCGTTGATTTTGGATCCCACCACATTACTGAATTGCTCTATAAGTTCTAGTAATTTGGGGGCGGAGTCTTTTGGGTTTTCCATATAGAGTATCATGTCATCTGCGAAGAGAGACAGTTTGACTTCTTTGCCGATTTGAATACCTTTTATCCCTATTTGTTGTCTGATTGCTGTTGCAAGGACTTCTAGTACTATGTTGAATAATAATGGCGAGAGTGGGCATCCTTGTCGTATTCCTGATCTTAAGGGAAAGGCTTTCAGCTTTTCCCCATTGAGAATGACATTCGCTGTAGGCTTTTCATAGATGGTTTTTATGAGATTGAGGAATGTACCCTCTCTCCCTACACTCTGAAGGGTTTTAATCAGGAAAGGATGCTGTATTTTGTCAAATGCTTTTTCTGCATCAATTGAGAGGATCATATGGTTCTTGAGTCTTTTCTTGTTGATATGATCTATCACACTGATCGAAGAAGACACAAAAAGATGGAAAAATATTCCATGCTCATGGATTGGAAGAATAAACATAGTTAAAATGTCTATGCTACCCAGAGCAATCTACATTTTCAATGCCATCCCGATCAAAATACCAATGACATTTTTCAAAGAACTGGAACAAATAGTCCTTAAATTTGTGTGGAAACAGAAAAGGCCCCAAATCGCCAAGGAATTGTTGAAAAGGAAAAACAAAGCNCTTGACCACTCTCTCACACCATACACAAAAATAAACTCCAAATGGATGAAAGACCTCAATGTGAGACAGGAATCCATCAAAATTCTAGAGGAGAACATAGGCAACAACTTCTATGACATCGGCCAGAGCAACCTTTTTCACGACACATCTCCAAAGGCAAGAGAAATAAAAGATAAAATGAACTTATGGGACTTTATCAGGATAAAGAGCTTCTGCACAGCCAAGGAAACAGTCAAAAAAACTAAGAGACAGCCCACGGAATGGGAGAATATATTTGCAAAGGACACCACAGATAAAGGACTGGTATCCAAGATCTACAAAGAACTTCTCAAACTCAATACACGAGAAACAAATAAACAAATCATAAAATGGGCAGAAGATATGAACAGACACTTTTCCAATGAAGACATACAAATGGCTAACAGACACATGAAAAAATGTTCAAAATCATTAGCCATCAGGGAAATTCAAATCAAAACCACACTGAGATACCACCTTACGCCAGTTAGAATGGCAAAGATAGACAAGGCAAGAAACAACAATTGTTGGAGAGGATGTGGAGAAAGGGGATCCCTCCTACATTGTTGGTGGGAATGCAAGTTGGTACAGCCACTCTGGAAAACAGTGTGGAGGTCCCTTAAAAAGTTAAAAATTGAGCTACCGTATGATCCAGCAATTGCACTACTGGGTATTTACCCCTAAGATACAGGTGTAGTGAAGAGAAGGGCCATATGCACCCCAATGTTCATAGCAGCATTGTCCACAATAGCTAGATTGTGGAAGGAGCCAAGATACCCCTCAACAGATGATTGGATTAAGAAGCTGTGGTTCATATATACAATGGAATATTACTCAGCCATGAGAAAGGAGTATTACCCACCATTTGCAGCAACATGGACGGCACTGGAGGAGATAATGCTAAGTGAAATAAGTCAAGCAGAGAAAGACAATTATCATATGGTTTCACTTATTTGTGGAACATAAGGTATAGCAGGAGGATCGGTAGGAGAAGGAAGGGAAGGATGAAGGGGGGGGTAAACAGAAGGTGGAATGAACCATGACAGACTGTGGACTCTGGGAAACAAACTGAGGTCTTCAGAGGGGAGGGGAGTGGGGGATTGGGATAGGCTGGTGATGGATATTAAGGAGGGCACATATTGCATGGAGCACTGGGTTATACGCAAATAATGAATCATGGAACACTACATCAAAAACTAAGGATGTACTGTATGGTGACTAACATAACATAAAAAAATTATTATTAAAACAAACACACAAAAAAACAATCTATGGGGCGCCTCGATAGTGCAGTCAATTGAGCGTCTGACTCTTGGTTTAGGCTCAGGTCATGATCTCAGGGTCATGAGATCGAGCCCTGCGTTGGGTCTCGTGCTCAGCATGGCGTCTGCTTGGGATTCCCTCTCCCTCTCCCTAAGCCCCTCCCCCCTCTGTCTCTCTCTAATAAATAAATAAATCTTTAAAAAAAACCCCAATCTACTGAGCAGTCACTTCTAGAAAGGATAGCTATATTGGTAGTTTCAGTAACTGTAAGGAAAGAAAAGTCATTTTGCCACTTTTGCTAATTTTGGAAGAATGCGTTTTCTGGCTCTATAAAACCAACATTATGACTTCTTTTCTACAGTGAACAAAAAAAGTATAACATGACTACTTGGTCCTACAGAAAATCACCCATATGCCATTTGAACTGGGATTGATTAAAAGCAAGGACAGTTAACTGCGGTCTTTGAGGGTTATTCAAAACCTCAACTTCCCCTAAATTTCCTAGCTATAATGCAATTCTTGACCTATTGAATTTTGTGGCATGACTGTAGAGGCATCTATTATATACAGAGATCTCTATATATAGAGATTGGAAACCAATTTACAATGTTAGATATATACTTTTATCTCTGAAACTCTTTGAGCCAATTGTATAAAATACTATATCAAGGATTGTTGGAAACATTGAAGGATTTCATGATGTAAACATATATCAATGTCATTTAAATTGAACAAAATGGTTCCTTACTTTTCCATATACATTTTACCCATCTTCTTCACAAACTTGTTCAATAAATACTGCATGAAACAAGCATTTTGCACTTTGTCCCATAGATGCAATTTGCCAACCTGATTGATTTCTTTCTCTATAAACTCACCTGATTTCTACATACTCTATATTTTCTCCTTTATTAAAGGTGATGTAATCTTAGCTTCTATCACATTCATATCCACCAAACTACTGAGAACAAGCGAGAGATAAAAAGATGAAGATAGGAAAGGATAAGATTTCACAAAGCAGATTTGCAACCGAATATAAAAGTCTGACAAAAACTCATAAGGCAGATATGGAAGATTAATGAAACAATGACTTTATATGAAGAAAAGAAATCTGGCAATAGAAATAAACTAAGACACACACTTGGAAAAACTAAGAATGAGAAATCGAGCAGTCAGAACAAATTATTTATTCTGGGGAGACTCACTATGTTACTCTGATTTGAACAGATCAAAAAATCTGCACATTGCCAGATGGAAAAATTGCATTCACTTGTGTTTACCCACGTTTCCACCTAATTTGTCTTAGCGCCCTGTCTTTCACTAATGATATAAACTAATTTCTATTATTTCTTAGGTAGTACTTGATTAAACAAAGAGTAAGACAGAAAAGAGGTGGCTGACATGGGTTGTTAATTTAAATCTGATTCCAGCTTTAGCTCCATTTTCATTGCCATTTCCTTACATAGACCAGAGCTGGCCACCTAATCACAGCCAACCAACCCATGTTTCTCAGTGGCAAGTTACATCCTGTGAATTAAATTTAGTTGACACTGTAGGACTACTTGGTGGCCACCTGAATGAGCGAAATGTTTTAAGGCTGGTATATGATCCTCCTAGAAACCTTTGGCTTCCAAGTCCATCCAGACTTGTGGTTTTGATTATAAAACCACAGAATATCAGGGTTTGAAGTGTCTTTTGATAGATTTTATAGATTGAATTCAACCCCTTTGTTTTTCATAAAAGAAAGCAGGAGGAGGTTAAATAACCTGGGTAAACTCTCTTGTGTCTTAATTTTTAACTCGGTCTTCTATGTACAAGAGGTCAGTTTTAGATCTATTGGACCCTCTGATCAGAGGCTCCACCTGAATGTGTGTAGACTGAAGAGTTATAGAGAATGGGAGGATGTTCTTCATTACTGGAGGTCTTCAAACAGTTTTAAGAGTTAAGAGAGGTAATACTGTCTTTTCTCTTTTAACTGATGAAGACATTGAGGCAGACAGGTTAAGCAAACTGTCCAAAGTCACACAGCTAGGAAGTAGCCACTCGGGGATATAAACTCAGTCAGTCAAATACCTGTGCTTTCCTTATACAAATTTTTGCTTTCTAGTTATCATCTGCATTATTAGGAAGCTAAGCTAAGTCACTAAAGAGATATCATTACTTATTTTTTATTCATTTGTTTGTTCATTCAACCATCCATTCAATCAGCAAATATTTACTAAGCATCTAGTAACTGCCAGCCACTGCTCTAAGTCCTGATGATACGGCAGTGAACAAAAAAAAGAATGATATAGTAGGAAGAAGGGACTCCTTTTGAAAAGGTGACCAGAGCACCATGCATGGTGCACTGGGTGTTATATGCAACTAATGAATCATCGAACTTTACATCAGAAATGATTAAGCCAGTCATGTCTATGTAATGAAACCCCAATGAAAACTCTGGGCATTGAAACTCAATGGAGCTTCCCAGTTGGTGAACACATTGTTGTGCTGGGAGGGTGATGTGCCCTGTTACAGAAAAAGGGCACAGAAGCACTGTTTGAAACCCACCCGTATCTTGCCCCATATGTCTCTTCATTTGGCTATTCCTGATCCGTATCCTTTATAAAACTGTAACTTGGAAGTAGAGTGCCTCTCTGGGTTTTGTACGTCATTCTAGTGAATTATCCAACCTGAAGGAGCCATGGAAAACCCTGAATGTGAAGCCAGTTGTTCAGAAGTGCAAGGGGCCTGGGGACACCCAAAGTGCAGTTAGCACTGAAGTCAGGGCAGTCTTGTTGAGGACCATACCCTCTAACTTGCGGGGTCTGAGCCAACTCTCGTGGTTAGCATCAGAATGGTATGGCAAACCATCCCTTTCTTGGGGTTCCATGATTGTTCAATGAGCGGGTAGTGAGGGCAATCCTGCTCACGCCAGAATGGTATTACACTACACCAGTGGGTGTCAGAGGAGCGTCCCGGGGCACTGCCACTGTGCAAGATAGGATGGATCTGGGGAGAGTGATTTATCCATAGCCAAGCTGTAATGGGAAGGGAGCATTTAGTCTCGCCACCCCTCTGTCCTAAACAATGAGCAAATCCATGTAAGTATTACATGTTAACACTGATTTCCTGTGCTAAAGTCTCTCACCATTTTCCTTTAGTGTGTTTTCCCCCATGTGGAATTTTCATTCAAATAACAATAGCTCTACTAATACTTTTAAATAAATTTGTTATTATCAATTAGCAAACATGCACCCTATGTAAGATTTCAAAACTCCATCTTCAGTTTTGGTCAGTCTTCCCTAATAAATCCAGTTTTGTTATTTCTAAGAACCAACTGCCGAGGGTCCCAATATAGGGAATGGACTGGCAAGCAAAATCACTCTTTCCCCAAATGTTTGGGGGAGGGAATAACTACCGATACTTCAGTCAATAAAAGTATGCTTCTAGTCACCCAAACTCAAAGCCTTAGTCTTCTTTTCCCTTCTCCTAAATGCATTATCAGCAAACATTTTTCTTACTTTATCTTGCACTTGGAATTAGGGAGTTAAAAATTACTGTGGATGAACCTCAGAGATCAGTTATTTCATGACTCTATTCAAAAAATGTTTGTCGAGAGCCTTTTTATTCCAGAAGCTGTTCTAGGTACTGGGGAAACAGTGACAAGGACCATCAAGGGTCCAGTGTCCAGGGAAACAAAGATAATTTTTAAAAGCAGTTACATGAATTGACCTCGGGAAGTAATTTCAGATAGGGGTGCAGGTCTTGGGTGAGATATGACAAGGTGCTCTTATAGAGGTCTTGGGTCTTCTTTCGTTGGGTTGGCCAGGAAAGGAGGATTTTAATTTCTGAAGATAAGCATTCCAGATAAAGGGAAGAGAAGAAGACAAAGTTGGCAGAATTGGAAACCTTAGAAAGAAAGTCAGGAAGGCTGGGCCCTGGGAGGGGTGTGGTCCCACCTGGTTCATGCGTGGTGGAATGAGGACAATAGCCCATCCTGGCTCTTGGTCAAGTCTTTCCACTACACTCATCCCTTGCTTTCTATTACATGTTCCTTCCATCACATTTTCCATTAGCGCGTTGGTCATTCTTTCCTCTAGCCTCTTGCCCCTTTACTACATCCTACTATGAACTATTTGATGCTTTATTAAAAAATCAAATAATTCCTCTACTTAAAAGTCATCAATGTCTCTCCTTTGTGGGTCAAGCAGAAACTTCTTACCTTGAGCAATGAATAACTGCTACCAGTTAGCCCCAACCTAATCCAAGTGGGTAAGTCCACCTGTGCTTTGATATCAATTACTCAAACCTGCTGCTTTCTTTCATACACAGCGTCTTCTCCTAACCCTGCATGATAGCTTCTCATCTGTAGCTCATCAAATGTTGCTGCCTGGAATTATCATCCAACCTTCAGGAGGACATATCATGCTCTTCCAAGTAGGTCCTAGATTCTCGAAGCAGGGAATTTATTTGTCTCTCATTTGTCCTCCCTACTGTATCCAACCCACTGCTACAGACATGGTAGGCACTAAATTAAAGTTGTTGAATAAATAATTTTTTGAGCCCTGAAATGCTATTCTGATCTAACATATATATTTTAAAATTGAATGTAACACTTAACATGTATCGGATACTGTAAAATTATTAACTTGTTTAATCTTCATAAAAACCCTATAGGTAGAGATGTTTACCCATTTTACAGATGGAAACACTGAGGCATAGGAAGGTTAAGTTATCTGCGCAAAGTTCTGGGAGTCCCCAGTCTATGTCTAAAGCGCTAGGCCACGCTGTGTCTCTCTTACACACATAACACCCTTTCCCCAACTCCTTTTCAACACACCGGACTCTCATATTATTCTTGGTAACTCGGGCACAAGTGAGTTATATGCTAGAAAACAAAGTGAGGAAAACATGCTGCTCTCAAGTAAGAATCAATTTTACAATCCACAATAAAATGAGTTATCTTATTATTTATCTGTCAGCACTAAGTCTTGGTCTTCTAAAATAGTATTTTCAAACCGGATTTAGGGCTCCTGAATAGTACCAGGCCCTCAGCTCAGGAAACAGAAATTCTCTGAGGCCCCGCAGCACAGGTGCAGCCCGAGACAGTGGAAATTTCCCGACCCCTGCCAGAAGCAGTTTAATTTTCCCTTAGGGCGTTAGGTTTCAGGTCTTAAAGGAAAATTCATGATCTGGCCCCTAATCAGTGTTGTCCTACAGAGATGGCCAGCAGCACAGAGCTGTAATCATATGAACAGGAGGCCATGGGGATTTAACAGGCAGACTCCAGCCAGGGCTGCTGGAGCGGGTCAATCTACATGTGGCCTCCCCGTGAAGACAGAGGGAATAGTCAAATGCTGACCACTCCACTACTCTTGCCACAACTGCTTCTCATTTGTAATATAAAACAGTAACATATTCAAAATTTGATAGAAAAATATTGTAGATATTAGAGTTGTCAGACTTTTAGAACTGGGACAGAAGAGACTTTGGAAACCACTCAGATTCTCACATGAATGAAGACTTGATGTGCAGAGAAGTCAAACCTCTTCTAAGTCACAGATAGAATCAGGGCCAAGGGCCTTTATAGCACAACTTGGCACCCAGTAGAGCTAGAAGAACACCCTGGGCAATTATCCCTTTGTGAAATTCAGGCACCTATGCAAATAAACCACCCTTGAGTTGGGCTATTTCTGAACTTCAGATTTTGGTGAACTGGTGTTTTTATGTCAGCTGCATTTGAAATGCTAATCAATAAGCTCAGAGTGGCATAAACACCTTGAAGCCTTTCTTGGGAGTTCATCATGACAGTAGAACAGCAAGGCAGAAGGAAACTTAGAGAGCTGGAATATTTCTGCTAAAGCAAACTGTGTGTGCTTTTTACCAGGACTTTTCCAAATGCTGAAGGAGACGGAAAAGGTGATTGCCTGACTGAAACATGCAGCAAGTGCTTCTTCACCTGAAGGAGCTTCGAAGGCACCCTTTGGAAAATGAAATCGACTTCCTTTGTTGTTCCCATCACAGAGCCAAGAAAAAGGCAAAGCGCGCCCTTCCCCTCCCCCGGGGTGAACGTGTAAGTAAGCGAGGTAAAAATCTGTTCTGATACCATCTTTGCTCTGACTCAATGGCAACTCCTACTACTCCCCTTCACAATGTCCCTGTGTGCTCTTGGGGACACTCCTAACAGTATCTCACCATACTCTCTGCGGGCAGATATGTTCTAACATCACCTGTAAAATGCAAATGGATTCATCAACGGTTCAACCAATTAAAATAGGTAAGTGAGCTCTTGACTTCTGGGTTAACAAAGAAACAGATGGCAAATGGGCTTGAGTTTGAGGCCACAAGAGAGGAAGTTTCCTCTGCCCAGTCTGTCCCAGTGGTGGCACTTGACTATGTAAAAACTGTGGTGACTTCTTAAGATCTGCCTTCTGCTCTGAACAGGAAGCTCTGTGACAGGCCACACCTGTCCTGAAGTCCTCTGTCCCCCTTTCCAGGGGCTAGCACAGTGCCTGGGACACGGTAGGTTGTAAGTGCTCACCGAACAAAGAAAACTGGCCATGGCCTGACCTCTAAGCGGACCGCTATGCAGCATCAGCGCTGTGTTTGAACGTTCAAAGGCTTGAGTGCTCTGCATCTGTGTAGTATTTCTATTTAGCCATATTAAGTAGCTAAATATTCACGCCGAAGTGGAAGGACCAAGCTCTTATCGAGCAATAACCCTGAACCAGATATCGTGTTAGGCACTAGGATATATGGGGTATATACAGGATATACAAGAATCTTACTTAAGAGTATTACCTCCATTTACAGATGAGGAAACAGACTCCAAGAGCTGGGATAACCTATCTCTGCCGCCATTCTTTCACCAAAACCTCTTGAACTCTAAATCTCTATTTGGAGGCAATGGATTCCACTAACGTGACATTAAATGACTAATCTTTGACATACAAGTGCTAAATCACTTTTGTAAAGTTCAGCACTTATTTCTCAGGAATTCCCTTAGCTAAAACTAGTCCAAAATCTAATGGCAATTAGCTTGCCTGATAACCTTACCTAACACAAGAGCAGCTTAATTACCATCTCCACTAATGACTCATGATATGGCATGGGCGATGCTAGTCTATTAAAATCCACTAGACAGAAGTCGTGTGGCTTTACGGTATGTAGTTATCATTCCCACAACTTACATTTTGATGGTATCTGTTACTCTCTGGAAGAAAGCCAGTATTTCCGAATAAAATGTATCAGTCCTAACAATGTGGACATGATTATTCCAGAAAGCCAACTGAGAATTGAACAAGATCTTACAGTAATGAGTAGGACTGGGAAGCAAGAATTTTCTTCGGCACAGTGGGAAGACATGTTTTATTAAGGTTATGAGAATCAGAGACGTGAGCATCCTTTTATAAGTTCAAAATAAATGACTTAGGGTGGGTCACCATTTCAAAGAGGCTTCTAGATGTTGAACAAAATCCAAATCATTTTGCTGTAAACATTTCGGTCTGCAACATAATCCCATACTAAAACTTATTAATCAATGTTAGGTCACGAGATATCCAAAAACTGACCAAAGCACTTCTATGTTCACCCACTGATGAGAAGTTAAAACCCTCTTTTAGAGTCCTATGAAAATTGTTTTCTCCTTTCTGGTTCTACTTTTTTGCTAAGTAAAGTCTGTGTGGATATTATCATCATCATCATCATTAGTTATTATTCGTGTTAATGGTTATACCTCTGTATCTTTTAGCCTAAGGGCATCCTTTTTCTGATTTACTCACTATATACGGTTTCCCTTGGATAGCCTTGTCCTAATCTGTAATGTCATGTATCATGTGTTCTCTAGTGACTTAATAAATATATATGCTCATTTAATAAATCTTTATTGAGTATCTACTATATGCCAGGCACTGTTCTATGCTCCTCGGGCACCCGAGTGAATAAAAAAGACTGAAATCTTATCTTTGTGATAGTTTCTACCTTTTCTAGTGGACTGTCCATTTTAGACTTCTCACCAGAATTCCAGACTCATGTATTCAGTTTCTTATTGGTCATATGCACCTGGAAACCCAAGTTGGACCTAGGCACTTGGATACTCCGAGGCACACTGAGATGATCACATTTCTTCAACTTACTCCTGTGGAACCCCAGTGATTTAGGTTGAACCCCTGCCTTCCCCTCACCTTCAGTAAACCCTCTACCTGCATCTTTTCACACCCACCACTTCTCAGTCTCCAGTGGCATTCATATCAGCTTTCATCACGGTTACTGGGTCATGAATTCATGCTATCTGTTCTTTTTCTTGCTCCCGGATGGCCCCCCTTGTATCCATTTCTTACTCTGCCATGGAACATGCCTTCTAAAATACACATCTGACCTTGTCTCTTTGTTTTAAGATCTCTCCTGGTGGCTGCTTTACCTCTTGCCCCCCTGCCTAGCCCCACTCTTTCTCTAGACGGGCCCAACTGCTCCCTCCACCTGCTCCAGCCTCATTTCCCTGACTGACTCAAGCAACTGGCATGACCCTGGAAGCCTCCCTTCCCAGGCCGTCCGCTCCATGGCAGTCTCCGCCCCTGCACTGAGCCATCACCTCTCCTTTGCTGGAGTTCTCTGTCTCCTGGGTTTCACCAAAGCTTCCCGAAGGAAGCCCAACCTGGAACCAGAGGCAGCCCAGTGCCTGGGGCACGGTAAGCACTCAGCCTGTGTTTGTTGGATGAACGAACCTTTCACCAATGGGAAATAATTTATTGACCTGCACTTTTAAGGCATTTTACATCCTACCTCAACTATGGCAGCTGAGGGACTAAGAATTCCAATTCCGTAAAATATTGGAGACATCCTTTCCTCCCTCAAAAGATGTTTTTTGGTTTTGGATTTTGGGTTTTTTTCCTTACCTTTTCTCCAACACTTGACTTACATATATTTGATCTTGACAGTCAAGTTTTGCCTGATTCTTCAGTAGGTGAAGCACAGCTAAAGGTAAAAATCACAGCCATTCATGCCAGAAAAGTTTGTAGCTGAGTGCTGGTTCAAGCACTTATTTCCTGAGCACCTTGGATACGTAATGAAATTCTCTGAGCCTCAGTTTCCATAAAATGGGTATAACTAAATAACATGCAAAGCTGTTGGCACATATCATAAATTTTGTTTCCTTTCTTCTTCGCTGTGCACACTTACCCTTTAAGATACACACCTTGCCTGAAATATAGTCCCCTCCATTCCTTCTGTTGAAATCCTTTTCAAGGCCCAACTCTCCTTATAATCTTCTCTGTGCAACTGCCCCCAGTCCCTTCAGCCCTGTCCTGTCCTCTGTGCTCCAGTAGTTCCATGTCTTATTAATTCTGCCCAGCAAATCCATACTCAGTACCTACTATGTCCTGGGTGTTAATTTCGGTGCTGGGAATGCAGCAGTGATCAGATCGGATGTGTAAATGCTGAAGTCATAGTGGAGAGAAATAAACATATCAATAAATATAAAAACAATATTAGGGTCAGATTAATATAGGTGCTCCAAAGGGTGATGGGAGAGAAGTAACTGGAATGGGGGTGTCAGGGAAGGTGCCAGGCATGGAAAGAGTTAGGAACAGCAACTGCAAAGAGCAGGCACCTTCATTCCAAGGCTCTGGCCAGGGAAGACGTACGAATTTGCCAGAAAAGAGCAAAGGTGGTTGAACTGCAGTTGGCTAAGGAAGGTGGAATGAGGTGAGACTGGTGAACTAGGCTGGGACCGGATGGCATAAGGGGCCACGGGAAAGAGTTTGGATCTTATTCCAAGCCCCACTGAAGGGTTTCAGGCAGGGGCATTAACAGTGTCATTTGAGATTTCTCCAGATGCTGTGTGTTGGTACGTCTACTTGAACTCCCACCAGAGTTCTGATTTGCACTATAGTTTCCAGTGACGGTAGCTGCCTTTTCTATCAAATTGTGGTTCTGTGAGGCCAGTGATGCAGTTTTATTCTTGTTTTGATCAGTGCCTTGTGTGCAGTGCTCCCTGACAAATTCTTGCCAAATTAAATTGAAATATCCTGCAGCCTCTGTCTTTCTTGCCTGCGATTGTAATAATTGTAATTGCAATATTTCTAATCACTGTAGGAAGCTTGCAGTTGCCAACCAACTCGGAACGAGTACATTTTTCCTATTTGAATTCCTCTCAGGCCTTCCTGCAATTGTAGGGCTGTCAGCTGACTTCCTGTCTCCTCGCCAGGTCTACTCCCCGCCCTGGACTGAATGTTTATAGTCCGCCCCCTCCAACCGTCTGCAGAGCATGAGGCCCGCTGCTGGGGGTGCTGGGTGCAGCCGGTCTGGTCTGCTTTCAAAGGAAGCACGGCTTCTAGCTTTGTACACCGCACTGCATCAGATAATAATGGAACGTGTAGTGACCATTTGCATGTGCCAGGCACCTTACAGACACAGCCTGCCCTTCCACTGGCTGTGCAACTTGGGGCAGGTCATCAGTCCTCTCTAAGCCTGCTTCCTTGTGTGCAGAATGGTGACAGTCCGAGCAGAGTGTCTCGCACGGTTGTTCCAGGGCCATAGAGGAGATCACATGTGTCAGACACTTAGCACAGCACCTGGCACGGAGTCAGCACTTATCCAATGTCAGTTATATTAGTAGTAGTGCTGTCAGCGTGCGTGATTTTATTTAGTCCTCATAGCAGCTCTGCTAGCAGCTCTGCAGGGAAAGTCTTACTACATCCAGGGTCAACATTAGCTGCATGTAGATATGGCTGTACTAGTTGCTAAGACTACTGCAATGTTTCTTAGTTGCCAAATTAGCCACTGTCCCAGCCCTCCAAAGACCCCTCTCCCACTAGGACACTACAGCCTTCTCTGTCCAGGTGCTTTCCCTGGGATCCTGGAATCCTTGTCTTCCCCACTCCCAGTCCAGCAACCACAGGGACAGGGACAGGGCCCCGGACAGCAGGAGGCCTCCCGGGTCCAGCCACACTCAGCCAGTTCTATTCGGAGCGCTGACTGGCTGATTGTACCTGCTTCATTGATGGGTAAAGCGAAGCACAGAGGGGAAAAGTCAAGTCACCCATCATGTAAATGGAAATCCTAAGACGTCAAACTTCAGAATCTATTACCTAGGCTTATTCCTCTACACTGAGCTTCTCCTCAGCACTGATTAGAAACACTAACAAAAGCCATTTTTTGGCTTTTTGAATTTGGAGAACCTATGCCCTGGCCGCCGGGTGATTCAGTGTCTGATCAGTTCAGGAAGTAGTCAGTGACACCTGCCTGTTTTCACCTCTATGGCCCACCCCACTCACTTCCATGAATCTCATTTAAACACGATTTGGGCCCAATCCTTTACCCTCACTTCCAGTATTGACAGAGTCTTTGATATGAAGACTCTATGTACAGCCACCCTGGGAAGTACTTACCATTCCTATCTCTATTTTTACAAACTAAAAAGAAGATGAGAATGAGGTTAAATGTGGTAACTCATGGATATTATATACGAATACTAAATAAGAAATTAGAATAATATAGAAGATAGGCCCCTTAATGCCAATGAAATTCGGAGTTGGGAAGTGAAAAGGATCCCTCTTAAATTGAAGACACATGCCTGGACTTAAGATATGGAAAGCAAAGGTGGTGTCTCCTTCAACGTATACATTTACTTCTTAATTGTGCATTCTGAGCTGCAAAGACCCCCTCGGTTTGTCTCGAAATGTAAACATTTTTAACAGAGTCTTATGAAGTCCTAAAATCTTAGGTTTTCAAGATTGAGCAGTTACATAATTGGCTTAATTAGATCCAATTACACAATTAGCATAAATTAGAAACAATAGAATCAGAACATATAATTTCATCGTTATGACACATAACAACAATGCAGACATTAAGTCGGCAAATGGTGCTAAAGGAGGAGGGGTGCATACAAATCCCGGACGACTCGATGTCTTTCACGAGCCCAAACATCTCCCCCTCCAACAGTTACTGCTCAAAACCTGGTTCGACTATAAACAAGATTGATTTTGAGTTCTAGACACAGAAAACATCTGGAAAATTGTGAGTTCTTTTCCTCCCTTCTGGAGCCAAAGTAATGGGTGACTAGATTTCTGTTCTATCTCATTGGAAAGACCATCCCTCTCTTTCTGAAGTCTCGGTAGATTATTGCATGGGAGAATTTACTCTTTAGGGTGAGGTCCGCTGTAAAACCCTCCACTGCACATGTATGCCCCTCCGCCAGGACGCAGCCTCAGGCCCACTCCTGAGATGCGGGCATGGGTGCGGGGAACTGGGTTTGAGAAACACGGCGAGAGGGGATTAAATTGCCTTGGCTTTCAAATCAGCCACATGATTTCTAATACTGCATTCATTATACTTGGTTCAGGTGACCTAACCCTTCCTGCTGCATCTTTATCTTCCAATTTCAAAAGAGGGGAAAAGATGACATTTGACTAATGAGAAATTCATGTTCTAAACTCCTGCAGCTATTTTGGTGTAACTTTCTGTAAATTATGTCCAACTACCAGAGGGCTAAGAAAAAACCATTCATTTGTTAATTTACTCGTTATTTTATTATTCGTTCAATAAATGTGTTGAGCTTCCTGGGGGAAAGAGACTATTTCTTACTTATCCTTCTGTATCAAACCCATAACACAGCTGCTAGGAGACAGGAAGCACTCACTGTATATCAAATTGCTTTTAAGGCATATTACAGATATTACCTGCCCTGCTATTACAAAGAACAAAGGGCTATTCTGTTCCTGGCTGTGGCCTTCAGGAAACTCACAACCCTTCTTTGTGTCAAGACAATTATTATGTTAACAAAAGCATGAGTTAAATTGTCCTAGCGGACATCGCCATGATAGCGGGACACTAGACAGGAGTCAAGTAAACAGGAGTCAAGTAAATGGAAGAGTTTAAAAGTACCCTGTACTAGAATGAGGAAGAGATCCTCACAAACGCATGGTCCTGGGGGGTGGCCAGCCAGGGTCTCAGTGGCAGCCCAGTACGGTGGAGCACACAGGGACGGCGGCAGGTCTCTGAACGGGCCCAACACCTCTCTCACAGGCACCTCTGGTTTTGATCCCACTGTTTGCCAAATTAAGTCAGAAATATCCCCAAAGGCCCCAACCATATCTCAGCAAATGAACACTGAAAATCTGAAAATGTCCTCAAAATGTGAGAGAAACATCTAAAAGCCTTGGGCATTTTTTCTAATGATCTCAATTTTGTTTGTTCCTCCTCAGTCATCATCCTTTGGGTAATGGGAGAAGCAAAAGGGCTTAGTGATGCTCAAAGGCCATTACCAGTACAGGCTGGAGGATTTATCCTTTTATACCCTTTCCTCCATTTTATTGGATTCCCTTTCATTATTTTTAGTTTCTAGCATGGGCCTTCCCTTTCCCTTCTCATTTTCTGTTCCCAATAAATACAGGCTCAAAATATCAATTCCCTTATCAAAAATGAGGGTTCCCTTGCCAGGGGAAAATATATTCCCCAAATACCTTGATCAACTCACATCTCCCCTAACAATATCCCAGAAGAAGCTTTGTGTTCGTTCAATACTCAGACAGTGGCTGATACTCAAACAGCTTAGTTTAGCATCTAAAGGCAAGGGAAGGAAGATTTCAATCTCTCTTCATATTTCAGTCTTGATCCTATTACTGGATGGATGTGGAGGCAGAAGTATATTTCCTTAGAGTCGAACATCTAGAAATCAATTTATTTACAATGTATGGCTTAATGCATATCGATATAAACACTCCTCATTGGCCTAGTAATAAAGTTGAAGCCCTGGAGGTGAAAAAACTACCGAGCAGAGAAACACCCCCCAAACTTGTTATATGCTTGTTTTCCTCATGCCATAAGGAAGGAGGCACTTCCTAAGGGTCTCAAAGTACAAATCAGATATAAACAGTGTAGTGGAATTCAGGGGAGTTGTTTTATGAATACGAGGATCTTCCTCATTTTCTTTTTCATAAATCCTTGAGGGTAAAAGGTGCATCAATTATGAAGAATTAAAAGCTTCTTTCAAAGCTCTACTGATAAACAAGCACTTAAATCAACTTGGTAAATGAAGCTATTTTTAAGGAGCAAAAATAAAAGTGGTAGGAAAATGTCTGTAAGGTTTCCTTCCAAACTGTTAAGAGTAGTTGCCTATGGGTTGGAGAGAGAAAATATAGAGTCTTTGAATTGAACTGCAGACTTCCTTCAATTTGCTGTGTGCTCTAAAATCTCAATCTCTCTCTCTCTCAGAGAATCAGGATTACAAGGCCATAATCTCCACAGTTTTGAAGTAACAGATTTTCTAAATTGGGTCCATTAGCTACAGATTTTTTGAAATGTTCCAAAAAGGCTATTCCAGTAAGTGAGCACTCTTCTGTGTAAATGACTTTTTGTTTCCATCAGTCCAGAGCTTAATAATTTTACTCTTCCTTCTCCTGGCCATTGAAATTCAGAAACCGTGCCTGTTGTCCTGGCCATGCCCTGCTTGGATGAGAATGAGACAGTTCCTATTGGAATAAGCTGGTGAGCGCTCCTCCCTCCCATCACGACTCTGGAGAGAGCTGATGGAATAGGATGGGCAGAAACATGGATAAGTATATAGATCCTTAAAAATTCAAGTACAAGTGCTTGGCAAAATGCTGTTTTTCATGTTAAGGTGAAAGACGGGTCTTATGGTAAAAGGCACCTGGTGATTTCCTTATTACAAAACCCAAAGTCTCCGTTTGACCAGTCTCTCCTTTATGGCCTCTCTGCAGCAATTAATGCTGTTGAAACTCTGACACTGCGAGGCTCATTGCTTGGCTTTTGACACACTCCATGTCCTGGTTCTCCTTCTGCCCCTTTTATTGTCTTCCTTTCTACTTACTTTACTTGCCTTTCTTCTTTTTCTTGAATAGGGGATCCCCCAGGTTCTGTCTCGGGCTTTCTCTTCCTTTCTCTCTTTACACATTCTCCCTTCTCCCATCTCTCTCTAATCTGATGGCTTCAACTGTCACTTCATGTGGAAAGTCACAGTGAAAACTGTCAGCTACCGAGTACCTCCGCGGTGCTAGCCACGTTTAATGTATCATCTCATCTCACACCAATCTTCTTCCTTTTAGATGAGGAGGCAGAGGCCCTGGTAAGTTCAAAGATTTATCCAAGATATCCCAGACCACACAGCAAGTAAGTGACAGAGCTAAGGTTTAAGCCCAGATCCTTCTGGCTTGAAGGCTCATGCTGTTGTCACTACCCTGTCCCTCCTAATTTATGACTCAGCTTCTAGTCTCATTTCAAAATCAACAACTGTTCTTTTCTGACCAGACTCTCCTCTTGCAGAAGACCTTCTGAAACTGATACAACACCTTTCTCCCAATGACCAGGCTCACAATGTCCGGTGTCTTGGGCTCATCTTATAGTCTAGCGCCTCTCCTCATCCTCCCTACCCCTAAACTCATCAACTGCCAAATACCACCTCTGATTTCATCTCTCCCTGCTCCCAACCAGCCTATGCACCACAGCCTAACTACTGTTCTAGGCCACATCATTCCCGCAGTGAAATCCTTCAGTGGCTTCCCATTCCTGATGAAATGATATCCCAAACTGACAACCATTCAGAAGTCCGATCTACTTTCTCTCTCATATCTCTCAGAGCTTCTTGACAAGTGGACTATGTCCCCCAAGTGTCTGCGTGGTCCATCTCTACGCCTTTGCTCAGGCTGCTCCCTCTTACAGGAACTCACTCTTAATCTAACAGACACCCTCAAACTACACAATTCCTACCCTGTCTGATATACTGCCCCCAACACACACCCAACAATTCCCTTCCACCACCTCTCAGTTGGATGTCACTCTACATCTTCAAGCCTTCACAGATTTTCATTTGTTCCACTCTTGGGGAACTTAGCCTATTTTACTTTCTGGTTGTTATTCTTGTCTCCCTTTAATTAAGCTCTGAATTCCTTGGCAGAGAAGGAATATGTCAGACTCTTCAATGTATTCCCCAAAATCTTTTAGTCCAAGGGACACAACAGATAATGTAAATATGTATTCACTAAATATGGATTACATATGTATTCACTAAATTGACTCAAACTTTGATAAAATATAGCAATGTGAAGTTACATTTTCAACGTAACGCTCTACATGTTTTTCCCCCAGCAAGCAGATGCAAAATATTTCACATCGATGGTCCCTGAGCATCTGGAGATCCAGAATGTATAAATAATGACTATGAGTATCTATCTTCAAACTGATTACCTTTTTCCCTTTTTTTTTTTTTTAAATATTTTATTTATTTATTTGAGAGAGAGAGACAGCTAGAGAGGGAACACAAGCAGGGGGAGTGGGAGAGGGAAAAGCAGGTTTCCCGCTGAGCAGGGAGCCCAATGCAGGCTTGATCCCAGGATCCCGGGATCATGACCTGAGCCCAAGGCAGATGCTTAACGACTGAGCCACCCATGCACCCCAAGAATACTTTTCCTAATGTAGAAGGGAGAGAGGGCAGAAAAGGAAACATGGAGAAAAAGAAATAATACTAGGTTCTGCCCACTGTCACATAAAGAATGACAACTTCATAGTAAGATGCAAACCTCTAAGCACATAGAACAACTTATAGCAGGATGCAAGTCAAAAAGAATAAAAAAAAAGAAAAATGCACAGCAATAAAAATTCAATTTACATGTAGCTCTCCTGTGACACATAAATATTGTCAGGTAAGATAAATTACTGCAATGTTAACTTGAACTTATTAATATGTTACCCGCCAAACATATTCTTTGGTTGCTCCGTCTACTGTAGTTTATGTCTTCCTACATGCATGACCAGCTTCCAGAAGGAAGGACACACAGCCACTGTCACCTGGCTCTCCACCCCAGCTTCAGCACTGGAGCTTACTAAATGTTATCCTTGGGACCAGGCAGCAAGGAGATCGGGACTCTCTAAAGCCTCATTCTCAAAGTGTTGTAAGAAGATTTTTGAGAAAAAAATTCCAACATGCAGCTATGTTTATTATAAGAATACAAGAATTTCTATCAACGCAGTAATACTCACTAAATGTGCATCATGATACACTAAAGTTGTAACTTTGACTTCTCTTTAAGCCACTTAGTTTTAATCTTCTGTAAAGCAGAAGAAGGTCCAAATCACGGACAACCACAGCCTCCTCTACTGATCTTAATGAGGAGTTATGAACAAACAACTAGGATGGCAGAATCCGTGCCAATCATTCATTACCAACCACCCAAACTGCATATAGACAGTGAGCCAGTGTTCTCCCATTGAGATCAAACATTATACTCCCCCCAAACCTGGTTCAGTTTCTTCAACTCCTGATTTCTGAAATCCAAGGAATTTCTTAAAGTATGACTCTTCTGTTCATATTTGCCAATGGGCAAGTTCTAGATTTGGGGAACTGAGACATCAGCAATGACACGAGGTCAGAAGATGACAGACGTGACTGAGATGGTGCTACTCATTGCACAGAGAATGCTTCAGTGAATACCATCTGTGCACTGGAGACTTAGATTTGGTTTCTAAAACCAAGAAGTCCAATGATTTAGCCAGCATGAGGACTCCTCAGTGATTGACAGTCCTATTTAGAAGTTAACACAATGACTGGGAGAAGGGTAGGGTAGAGAAGGGGAAAGCATACACATGCAATCTAGTCACAGGTTCAAACGCTCTCATCACTCACCACAATCATTTGAGCCACATAACTTTCAGGTCCAGTGTATTCAGTTGGGTCTTTAACCTTCACCAGGACTAGGAAGTACAAATAATGCCACATATTGTGTTCTGACTTGATGTGCTCCTCAAATGAAACCGTTTTATTATCAAACTTGTCCCTCTCAAGTCCTGCAAAACACAGAAAGCACAATGTATGTAATTTGTCATTTAATCAGCACTTCTTAGCATAAAAACAAAACATCACAATTATGTGAATAAAGGCTTTCCATGAGTGTGCCAATTTAGAATGTTATGATTAAAAACACCACAGTACAAGACCTCCAGAAAGAAGGCCATAGCTTGTAGATTTCTTCCAAATGAACATTCTCTCCCCTCCACCCCCCACCCAATGGATCCTTGGAGATGCACAGTCCTGTTATAGTTGTAAAATTTGCAGAAAATTTTAAATATAGCCATGTCAAAACTGTCCAACTAAACTGGACCACAAATCCAAGAAAAAGAAGTAAAAATGACCGTGCAATAAAAGGCATGCTTGCTAATCAGGACAGGAAAAAAAAAAGTTATTTTATCCAGGAACTTGGGTAAAAAATGGAGACGCAGGTGAGATAGTCATCTTGAAAAGCACTTGTACTCAGTGAAGGGCAAGCCAACGTCCACTGTTATTTTTGCTCTGAGTGTGGTGAGGGCTCCAGCCCTTTGGACTACTGTGTTCCTGGCATTTTAAGGAGGGGATGGTCTGTTCAATATCCAGGGCAGATTTTCAGAGGCTGGAAGGACACTGAGGAGAAGTTCTACATAGTAAGATTCTTTTCTCTCAAGGGTTGAAGAGTGGATGAAAGAAAATGAATGGAGATGAAGAAAAACATCTATGGAAAAATGAATTCTATTGCCAAGTAAAATGGGAGGTTGGGATTCAGTCTGGTTTTGCAGTTCAGATACTGGAGAAGAAGCTAGGAAATTGAATTCCAATCCTGGCTATTCTTTCCTAAGCATATTTAAAAAAAAAAAGCCATTCAGGCATGAAGAAGACTCTTTTAATAATAAGATATAAAGTACAATAAGTAAAAAGAAAAAAAATCTGTCCCTAGTGGAAGGGTGACCTTTTAAATTATATTACTGGATATTTTAATGGAAAATACCATAAAATTAGCTGGCTGATGGTGATGCCTCATCTTATTTGACCCATCATCAGCTCAGCATGGCCCAAATAAAATCCATACTCTTCCCCCAAAACTGCTCCACCCACAGTCCTCCTCTTCATTCCATGGCAACTCTAGTCTTCCAGTTGTTCAAGCCAAAAACCGAAGAGTCATCTTGAATCCTCTCTTTCTATCACCCATATCCAATTCATGTGGAAATTCTTTTGGCTCTACCTTCGGCATATATACGTGGAATCTCGTCCCTTTTCAACACCTCCACAGCCGTAGCTCTCATATGAACCTTCATCATCTCTCACCTGGACTACTGCAATTGCCTTCCAGGCCTCCCTGTTCCCATTTTAACTCTCAGTGGCCTATGCTCAACATAGTAGCCACTAAGATCCTTTGTAACACGAGGTAGGATAGTGTCTCTCCTCTGTCCCAAACCCTGCGGGTTCTCTACCCACTCAGAGTAAAGGCCAAAGGCCTTACAATGGCCTATGAGCGGGGCTGCCAGATAAAATACAGGATGCTCAGGGGATGCCAAGTTAAGTTTGAAGTTCAGATAAATAATGAGCAATTGCTGAGTATAAGTAGGTCTCATGTAATATATATTTGCTAAAGAGATCTGGCCTTCTAGCCTCTCTCCCCTTGTCTCCCACTCTCCTGCCTCTTGCTAACTCTCATCCAGCCATCCTGGCCTCCTTGCTCCTCACAGGCAGACTCCTGCTTCAGGCCTTTGGACCGGTTGCTTCTTCTGCCCACAGTGTTCTTCTCTTTGGTGTCTCTCTGAGTAACGTGCTCATTTTTGAGCTTTTGCTCAACTCTCGCCTTCTTTGTGTGGCTTAACTTGATCACCCTATTTAATCCCACAACCTGCCCCTTCCCTTTTGCCAACAGCCTCAATCACTCTTTCTCTTTTATCCTCTTTTTCCCAGGGTGCTTATCACCTCCTAACAGAATGTACATAGTCATATCAAAGTCGTTAAATTACACTGGACCCCAAGTCTAAGATAGAGGGGTAAAAATGATTATGTGAGAAAAAGCCTGCCTGCTACTCAGTACAGAAGAAAGGAATGCCATTTTATCCAGGAGCTTAGATAAGAACTTATTATGTTTATTATTTATTGTGTGTCCAGGAGCAGATATATTTGTCTCTTTTCTTCACCAACGGTCCTAATAGCTAACGTGGGTGTCTGGTTTATAGTCATCCCTGAATACAGTATTTATGGAATGAATTAAGAATATCTCACTAATAAAATGTTATTTCACTTGGGTGACTATAATAAAAACAGATTAATAACTAATCTTGGTGCTGATGTGGATGGACTGGAGCCCTCATACTCTGTTGGTGGGAATGTAAAAGAGGCAGCTACTTCAGGAAACAGTGTGGCAGCTCCTCAAAAGGTTAAACAGAGTGACCGCATGACCCAGCAATTCCACTTGCAGGTACCTAACCAAAGGAACTGAAAACATGCATCCACACAAAAGCTAGCACAGGAATGTGCACAGCAGCGTCATTCATTAGAGCCAAAAGGTAGAAACATTCCAAACATTCATCAGTGAATGAAAAGATGAACAAAATATCTCTTATCATACAATGGAATTTTCAGCCAGACAAAGGATGAAGCACTGACACATGCTACAAGCAGGTCCCAGAAGGCCACATATATGATCCCATTGATGTAAAATGTCCAGGAGAGGCAAATCTGTAGAGACAGAAAGTAGAGCGACACTTGCCTAGGGCTGAGGAGGAGGAAAGGTTGGGGGTGGAGGGTTGGTGATGATGGCTAAAGGGTATGAGGTTCCTTTTGGGGGCAATGAAAATGTTCTAAAATTGATTGTAATGATGGATGCACAACTCTGACTATATACTAAGAACCACTGAACTGTAGACTTTAAATGGGTGAGTTGTAAGGTATACAAATTATATCTCAATACAGCTACTTAAAAAGAGAGAGAGAATGTTAAAGTAGATTTTCCCAGAATCCAGTTCAAACAATTACCTTCCTGTTGCAAGGTACATAGGGCTATAAAAATAATGTGTCTACTATCAATTAATCTGTAATATGGTAGAGGAAGCAGACAGCTTGCATTATATCCTGAAGTGGTATAAACTGCCAAGAAAGCACAGAGGAGGACAAAATGAATTGTGACAAGGTACATTTTAAAAGGTTTTAAAGAGGTGTAGAGCTTTAAGTGTCTAGCCTTGAAACAGGATTATGGCAAGTGGAAAAGAGATGAATGGTAATAAAAGCTAGCTAATTTTTATTGAGCACCTATTTTGCTGACAACAACATAAAAGATGTTTAAATTATGCTCNTTTTAAAGAGGTGTAGAGCTTTAAGTGTCTAGCCTTGAAACAGGATTATGGCAAGTGGAAAAGAGATGAATGGTAATAAAAGCTAGCTAATTTTTATTGAGCACCTATTTTGCTGACAACAACATAAAAGATGTTTAAATATGTTCCTATGGGGCGCCTGGGTGGCACAGTGGTTGAGCGTCTGCCTTCGGCTCAGGGCGTGATCCCGGCGTTATGGGATCGAGCCCCACATCAGGCTCTTCTGCTATGAGCCTGCTTCTTCCTCTCCCACTCCCCCTGCTTGTGTTCCCTCTCTCGCTGGCTGTCTCTATCTCTGTCTGATAAATAAATAAAATCTTTAAAAAAAATAAATATGCTCCTATAATTACAATAATCCAATCTGACCTTTCAGCATGTGAGGAAAGAGATTCAGAGGAATTCAATAAATTGCTCAAGTTAACACCTCTCGTTAGTGGAGAAGTTGGTTGGTATTTAAACAGAAAAATGTCTAGCTCTAAACCCATGTTCTTTGGCCTTCTGAGCAAAAGAAATGGCAGGGCAAAGCTACAGATGAAAGTGGATCACCTGTTTGGGGTAACGTCAATTCCTCCAAAGGCAACATCTGGAAATGAAGATGTAATGGTACACTTGGCACAAACCGTGAAGAGTTTTATTTATTTTTTTATTTCTTTTTAAACTGTGAAGAGCTTTAAATGCAAAGCTATGGAGACTGCACTTTATCCTGAAGGCCTTTGAATGGAGACTAGCCTATTCAGAGCTGGGCTTCAGGTAACCTCCTGTGGGGGGATTTAGAGGAAGACTGGGAGCAGAGGCTAAGAGTAGGGAGACCGAGGGACTAGGGCGGTGGAGGGTATAAAGGCAGGGAACTGGTTGTCTTTCATCTTTTTTGCTTCTTGCTCTCGAAGCTTTGTTGGTCATTCCCATGGTTTCAACCATCACAGTGCGGGTGATGTAGTCCCAGCACTGACTGTTCTCAACTTCAGTTTCTATTTCTAGCTGTCTACTGGGTGAATCCCCCTGGGTCACTTATGGGCAGGGCAAACTCAGCTCAGCAAAAATTTGTTTCTTTATCTCTTCTTCACCTCTATTAATGAAGTCCTTGTCAACCCGGGAACGTGAAGTCATCCTTGTACTCATACTCCGACAATCTACTCTGTGCGCATTTCTGAGAGTGACTCTGATTTTCTCACCATTCTTCAAACAAACCAAGCCCTTGGAAAATTTCATGCCTTCACCTCCTCTATTTCCTGCCTTACAGGTATTACTTCTTCAAGACCCAGCTCAACTACCACTGACTTACACAGACACAGTTAGTGGATCCTCCCCATGCCCATAACACCTCGCTATGAAAATTTATCTATTTCTATGTTAGCCTCTACCACTTAATTGTCTAATTTATTTTTGTATTAGCAGCACCTGGCATAGTATCTGGAAAACAGTAGGGCATTCAACTAACATTGACAGAATAATTGAAAAAAAAATGAATAAGAGGGAGAGATTGAAGAGAAGTTTGTGGATGAAAATTTAACAGGGCTTGATGTCCAATTAGAGGTACAGATTTAGGGGGAATCAAGAATGACCCTAAAATTTCTGACCTGAATGACTGAGTTTATGGTAATATCAGTACAGCAAGGAAAAACAAAAAAGGAGGAAGAGATTTTGGAGGGAAGATACATTTGATTGGGGATGTACTGAATTTATGATGCTTATAGAACAACCAGTGTTGGGCTGTCAGGTACGAAGCTAGAAATTTTAAACAGAGACATAAAATTGTAAAATACTAATTCAAGAATAACTGACATAAAATAAACAATCAAAGCCATGGTATTGGAGGAGATGACCAAGGCAGAAAGAAAGGAAGGACAAGAGGAACTCTTGTGTGCTCAACACAAAGGTTTCAGAAAAAATAAGACCATACCTATGTTGTGTTTCCCAGACAGTATGACTAAGGTGAGGGCACACACCCACCCATCACCCAGGCACCCCATACCTCTTCTCCGCTTTATTTTTCTGCATAGCCCTTAGCATCATACATTCTATGTGTACTGGAAAATGAGCTCCATCATGGCAGTAAATTTTGTCTATTTTTGTTCACTGCAGTACCCTGGCACACAGTAGATAATCAATAAGTAACTGTTGAACAAATAAGTGTATAAATAACCTTGATGCACAAGTTCAGATAAAGAACTAATATACTAAAAGAAGAACACAGACATCGCCTAGAAAGATCTTTCATTCTAGGCACCTGACTACCATCAATCCTTTCTCCATTTGGGTATTTTGTCACACTGGTCGGCCAACATCTCCTTCTCACTGGATTTTCAGCCTCTGGTAATTCAAACTTAATAATTAATATGGATACCAGTGCCAATGTGTTCCTATGCTTACCGCTTCAGCTCTGTCATCTGCTATGCATCACCCTATCATGACTGCCTTCTGGATCACTAGCAATTGTTTTCTGAGTCATAACTCTCAAATATCTGGTCGTTGCCTTCAAGGCTAGGAACATCCCATCTGCTCTCATTGCCTGTCACAGAATCTACCTTCTCCTCTGTTGCTACTCTGGGTGTCACTTCATACGTGTGCTACGGGAGCCAATTCTCTCCTACTGTGGAGATTCTCTCCTCTGTTGTTTGACATGATATCCCTCTTTGGATCACAAATTAACACCCAACTCTTACAAGAACCATTTATCAATTAATCACTATTTCATCACCTACTAGTACAACTCCCAAATATTCCAATTGTCTAAATCATTCTTGTCATTAAGTACTTTTAATGTATATGGTATGTATTACATCTTATATGTGGTAAGCAATTCCAGAACGCATGCATATGTAGCTATACATTATGATAATGCTTCTCACATGTTTCTGCTAAAGGTCCTTTGAGGGCAGAGAGTAGAGAAACTTTATGCTGCACAGGTCACAGGGGTTAGCAGCTATAAGTGCCTGGGATTACTTTTCAATTCTTTTAAAAAAAATTCTGTTTTATTTTAAATGTTCACATTAAATTTGTTTTACTTTAAAAAATTTATTTTACTTTATAGCATACTATTTGTTATAATGTAAAAAATACTATTAAAATTTAATCTTAGGTGAAATTACTTAAATGGTCTCAAATTTTTGAATAAATGTGAAGCTTTTGGAAAATAGACCATGTTGATCTAATATCTCCTCCTTATGCCTCCTGTTTATCACCCTATATCTCTGGGGGTAAGGTGTATGCTATAGAAACAATACCCTGAATGTGACAAAGTTTAAAATAACTTGGAATTGGTGCACCCAGGTTTTTGTCTGCAGTATATATCAATTTAGTACTTACCCGTTTTATCTTCCTTTTGTGGGTTATAAGCCACATAAATACAGAGACAATGTTAGTTTAGACTGATTTATTGAATAGTCATTCATTAAGCAAATACTTATGAATGGTCCTCAATACATACTATGGAAGCATAAAAATAAGTAAGACATGGGTCTCTTAAAGAAGGGAAATTAATGTGCACTGAGGGCTTACTCAGGTAAGCATTGAGCTAGGAATTTTGATACACATGATCTCAATTATACTCACTCAAACTCCAAAATATGGCATTATATATTCCCCATTTTCCAGATGAGGGAACAATAGTTCAAGATGAAAAGGAAAGTTGGCCAAGATCACATATCCGGGATGGGGAGCTAGTGTGTTTACTTAACCATAAAGTCCATGCCCTTTCTGCAATGTGACAGTGTGTAGCATCCGACAGAGATAAGGCAACAAAAAATAAGTACAGTGCCACACTGCTAAGTGTGATGCGAGCAATTTAGAAGCAGACATATTTGCTGCTGGTTAGTGAAATCCGAGAAGGCTTCATGGAATAATGGCATTAGAGCTGGCCTTAGAGTGAGAGTTGGAGTTCAACAGCTTGGGACTTTGGGCATTGCAAATGGAAACACCATAACTGAGAACATGTGGATAGTCTCTAAATTGAAGATGAGTAATGCAGTTGGGCCGGAAGTTGATCTATAAACAGGGGAACATTGGGTGAAAAGGTGGGCAAAAAGGGAGCTTGATTATGGAGCACCTTATGTGCCAGGAAATTTGGAATTTTAGAGTTACAGACTGTGCAATGCTATTGATAGACTTTTGAGTAAGGAAATGATGAATTCAAACTGGAAAAATTAGTCTGGCAGCACTGAGCAGAACATTTTGGGGTGTGAGCCAAGGTGAGCCTGAAAAATCAAGGTGTGGCTATGGGATGTGTGGAAGGAAGGGAGTGAGATTGGGAATACAGATTCATTAACACATGCTAAGTAGTGCACCTGGAACAGGAAAAGGGAGATGCTAAAATTGATGGAGAAGCTCTCAGCCTAGAAAACTGAAGGCCCAGTGGGATATCATCAATGCCAATATGGAGGTCACGATAAATTGCTAGGTCAGAGGAAGATGATGGAAAGGTAAGATGCACTGGGTTTTAGACATGGTAGATTTGGCTGCCAGAAGTCACGCCTGTAGAGGTGTCTGTCAACAACTGAAAACAAAGGACAAAAGCCTGGAGAGAGGTTGGAGCTGTGGTTGCACATTGGGCAATAATCTGCAAAAGGCAGTATTAAAGAAGAGGGCAGAGAGAAGAAACAAGAAGTCAATGATAAAATCTAAACCGTTTATCCAGTGGTTGGGAGAAGACTTGTGAGAGAACAAGAGAATGAGCAGTCCAAGGCAGAAGGAAAGGTCAGCAGGAAACTAATGAGGAGAGTTGAGAAAAACATTCAATCCGGTGATGGGAGCTGTTATGATGTTTTAAGGAGTTTTCTAGGTTATAGGGCTTTTTTTTTTTTTAAGTAACTGTGAAAAGCCAAAGAGAATTTTGTCAGCAAAGGAAAAACCTAGAGGAGCAGGAATGGTACTTAAGTGATGGGCTTGCTTTGCTGTTCATCTTTCTTGTTAGAACATGGGAGGCAGCATCATGACCTCGAAAGAGCTTCACATCTAACTGATACATTCTTCCAAAGAGCCCTTTCTTCCAAGGTTGCACACTGGCCTAACAGTTATTATGATCATGAAGGGAAGGACTTAGAGGAAGCACTGTAAAAACAAGACCATGAAACACACAGAAAGATTTTCAAAGGCAGCATATTTTTTCCTCCACAGAACTCACTCTTCGATACAATGCCTCTCTTCCCCAAATCCCCAAATTATTGTACGATATCTTCCTTGGCTCCATCCCAATCTCACTTCTTTCCATCTAGTCTAGACATATAAAGAAAGACTCTTCTTTCTGCCTCATTTCCTTCCCGTAAGTCTCCCCCGAGCATTGTGCAACTTATCCTCATGGAAAGTACTCCATCTTCATCCTGAAGCACCTGAATGAGAAATCCGAAGGCTCTATTTGGCATAATATGTTACTGGCCTTCTCTGCTTTGAAATAGTTGATAATCAAACACTTTCTTTCCAAGGCTGTGTCCTCCCCTCACATTCCTGGTTCTTCTCATACCATTCTTACTGGAAAGATCTGTGTGTATATGTGCATGTGTGTGTGTGCACATGTACGACCCTCTTCCTCTCAACTCTTCAGTGCTGATATTTCCCACTCTAAACCTCACAGTCTCCTCTTCTCCCTCTGGAGTCTTTCCCCACGCTCTGGCTTTTGCTACCACATACAGATGGAAGATTCCCCAGTTACTGTCCCCAGTGCAGGCACATTCTCTGAGGCTCAGACTAATGCTGACCTCTGTGCTGGGTGTGGCCCACTGGGGTGTTGAGTACACACTGCAATTTCAGTATTTCCAAAGCCATACTCAGCATATTCCTCTCCAATTTTTTTCTTTTTCTTTTCTTCTCAAACTCAACTGTTGGAACTACCATCCACCCATGCAAGCAACTATCTTTCATATTCATTCCTAACCATTGAGATTTTAAAACTCTGTCTCTAAATATTTCATGACCCTGTCCTCTCCCTTAATACTGCCACCCTAACTTTTCTGCAGGAAAGTTTTGTTACCTTTCACTTGAACTATGTCCCCAGACAAATAACCTTCTGTAGCTGTACCATTGCTCGAAAACAAAAATTAGACTCTGTACGCCTGTACTTAAATTCTTTAATGGTTCAGCATCCTTTATAAGTCTACAGGACAAAGTCCAAGTTTTTTAACATAAAAGACCACGTTCTGGTGAACCTCTTCTTGGGGCACAGGCTGCACTGAAATTCATGCTACAGCAACACTGAGCTCCTTATAGTAACTGAAGACTCCCATTGTGCTGTTCTTCCCTTCATGCCTGTTCTTATGCTGGTCACTCTGCTTTTACCCACTTTATTTTTTTAAAAAAATATTTTATTTATTTACGTGTGAGAGAGAGAGCATGAGCCGGGAGAAGGGCAGAGGGAGAAGCAGACTCCCCCCTGAATGGGGAGCCCAAAGCGAGGCTTGATCCCAGGACCCCTGGATCACGACCTGAGTTGAAGGCAGACGCTTAACCTACTGAGCCACCCGGGTGCCTCTGCTTCTACCCACTTTAATAGACTAACTGCCTTCCATCTTTTAACATCAATTCAGTGACCATCTCTTCTAAAAGCCATTCCTGACCCTTTCTTGCCTGCCCCCTACCACAACCTGAAGGGATATAACAGCCTGTGAACTTCTCTATCATGTCTTTTAACACACTAGATAGCAATGACACTTATTGTGTTTGCATTCCACAACAGATTGTGAACACCCTGAAGAAGTTCTGGCAGGTCCAACTCATGTTTGTTTCCTTGGAATACAGTTCATTGTTACAGGTTAGTACTTGGTACACCTCTGAGTGTTGGAGGAATGCTGGAAGGGTTTGGGAGACCCAATGAGGAGAATGAGACAGTTGACAAAAGGTGAATCAAGGAGGGAATGGGATTTATTGAGGACCCAATTTGAGTTATATAGAATAATGTTGTAGCGAAGCCCTGATGCTTGTTTTGTGACTTTAACCAAAAGATTCTTCAGCTCAACGTGGTGAAATAGACAGTGAGGATAACCTGGACTTGGTGATTATTCAAAGATGGGGAAGAATTATAGGATGCTAGGTCAGCTACAGAGACAACCAAAGGGCTGCAGTATATTGAGAAGAGGGTAGAGCTAAAGGGAATGATGAGGGCAAGGAGAGATGTGGGTGAGTCTGGGAGCTAACAAGGAGAAAGGGGAGGAGAGTGTGAGGTGTGTGTGTGTGTGTGTGTGTGTGTGTGAGAGAGAGAGAGAGAGAGAGAGAGAGAGAGAGAGATGAAAAACCGGGAGAAGGAACAGTCAGTGAATAGAAGTTCAAGCTGCTAGAAAAATCATCTGTGGATTCATAATTCAACAAAATAAAATAAAAATCATTCTGTCATTTAATCAATACATTATTGTGATTAAAAATCTATTTGCCAGTTGGTGTAACCTTTTGAAATTTTGCAACACATTCTACAGTCAGAAAATCATACGAATTTCAGAAATAATGACAAGATAGCTTTCGGATATGATTCTTCTATTTCTGGAAGCAGAGAACCCTAGTCTAATGCCCAGTTATATAATTTTTGTCCAGCTTTCACTCTGAAATTATTTTCCCAAAGCATGACAAATAAAAATCACCCTAGCCCCTCCTTCCTCCTGGACAGTTTCTTCACCTATTATTTTAGTATCCTGAGAATACTTACCACAGATAAAGCAGGTTGTCTTTAGAATTTCTTCCTTTTTCTGTTTTTCACTTCTGAGATCAGCAAAAGTATCAATGATAACACCAAAAATCAAGTTAAGGACAATAATGATGACAATGAAATAAAAAAGAAGGTCATACACCACTCGGGCAGCAAACAAGGGCTCCTGAAATAAAAATTTTAAAACATGTATATGTATACATATTTTCAAGGTACATTGATTTGGCATATGGTCTAGCATAGAGAATATATTCAATAAAAATTTGCTGAATGAATATAAATAGTGCTCCAAGCTGGAAAAAATAAGACTCACTTACTGTCTTCATTTTCTTTTCTTTAAGTGTTGTGAAGTAAACTTCACATCTGTTCCCAGAGCCCCTTCCATTCTCCAGGACTTATACTCCTCCCACCAATGGGGGCATACCTTTTATTAAAAACCACTGTACTATATCATTCTGCTAAATGCATTTTGGCACATTGGGATCCTATCCCAGAAGCTGCACAAAAGGTAGACAGGTAGCAATTCCCAAGGTCAGCGATTAGGGAGCTGAGAAGGACCTAATGCTTCGTCAAATTCTAGAGTAGATTTTGTTCTTGGCCTTAGAGGGTCAAGAACAGACAGCTCCAGCTTACTTCTACCGGGTAGGCAGTATTAAAACACACACCAGAGACACGGTAATCCAGCCGTTTCCTAGATGAGGAACCACTCGATGAACTGACAATATGCTACAGCTGGCCTGCTGCAGAACTGAGATTTTTCAAGCCTTCAGCCTGGCTCTTGAGTTTAGCTTTTGCAGCTAATGAGAAATTTTTTAGCCTGCTGCTTTAATATATGAAATCATGTTAGAATTTGTTCAAATTTTATATTCATCATGGATAAATAATGGTCATTATTACTATTCAGAGGCAAAGAGTAAATCTTCATGCCTGAGAAGGCTGATAGACAAGAGGCAGCCTAGTTTCTGTTATTTAAGTAACAATTAACTCCTCTACCAAGTTTGTAGTCATGCGCTCAGGGCTGTAATACAATACACAGTTCAAACTTGGAAATGTTTCATAACCCTACTAACAGACATAGATTTTTTGGTACCTTAGCTATTTCTGTATAGTTCTAGTATACAATTAATTGGTTTTAATGGCCACCATTATACATTTCAAGCAACGACATAGTATAGCATCCTGAAAACAAAATTGTGTTGAGGATGCTGTTAAGAAAATTTTAAAAATGCTAAAGGGAAGAAGAAAGGGGGGGTAAACAGAAGGGGGAATGAAGCGTGAGAGACATGGACTCTGAGAAACAAACTGAGGGCTTCAGAGGGGAGGGGGGTGGGGGAATGGGATAGGCCGGTGATGGGTAGTGAGGAGGGCACGTATTGCATGGAGCACCGGGTGTTATACGCAAATAATGAATTATGGAACTTTACATCAAAAACTAGGGATGTACCGTATGGTGACTAATAAAATATAATAAAAAATTATTATACAAAAAAGAATATAGACATAGAAAAAAATGCTAATGGTCTTCTTGACAAAAATACGTTTTCTCCAGCTTACGTCTTTTGATGGCCTTCTGAGAACGTCTCCCACGCCGCCGCCGTTCCGGAGGCCCTGGTTTAGGACGGTGACGATGCACATGAGGAGGGTGTCACATGTCCTTTCAATTCCATCTTCATACTCTTCATCAGCTATAAGAATACACAAATTACACGAGGCAACAAACTCATGGTTTAAATATGCTATTGTCTGCTTCCAAATAGGCTTTCCTTTATAACTGTGCCATGACACAATTTTTGGAAGCACAGAAGACGTATTTGACGTGTAGCAGCCCATGACTAACACAGCCTGAGAAGGCCACACAACTGTATTCTGAAATATTTGTTTTCTTTCAAGAGTGAAAAATGACAGAATGGAAAGGACAACGTATGAGAAACCTCATATGCCTGGTGCACTGTTGCAGTGTGGGGAGGTTGTGGTAAGACCTCAGGAAGCCAAGCTATTGCAGGAGAAAGAGCATGCGCAAGGAAGCTGGGTGGGCGTGGCTTCAAATTCTACTCTGTCCCAGTACTGAGACTTGGGCAGTCACTCGACCTCAATATCCTCATCTTTAAATGGGGAGGTCCGATTAAAGATGAAACCATTCAAAAGATTATATTTAGGATGTGTAAAACACTGCACAGGGATTAGAATACACATAGTCGGGGCTTAAAAATCAGCGCAGATATTATTGCATTAATTTAGTTAAGCATCTAAGCTCTTTTAATGGTGAGCATTGAGCTATGGACAAGAAACTATTTATGTGAACAATTTATTTTATGTTAGTGTACTTACGTGAAAATAGGGAGAAAAGAGGAGACAGAAAAGATATAATGTGACAAAAAAAATCCTTGGTTTTATTTGGTTTAAAGGAAAACTTGGTAATAATTTCCCAGTCATTTAAAATAGTGAAAAGTTCTTACTATATTAGAATCATGATTTCTGGGGTGCCTGGGTGGCTCAGTTGGTTAAGCATCCGACTCTTGGTTTCAGCTCAGGTCGCGATCTCAGGGTCATGAGATCGAGCCTCACTTCAGACTCTGCTTTCCGTGTGGAGTCTGCTTGAGATGATCCCCCCAACTCCTTCCCCCTCTGCTCCTCCCCCACTTCGCACACACACACACTCTCTCTAAAATAAATAAATAAATAAAATCTTAAAAAAAAAAAGAATCAAAATTTCCTAAAATTGGTGAGCAGAAATGTATTTTTCTTATTACAAGGTTAAAGAACCATACTGGTGTTGAATTTTAGAAATTGTGTAGCCACAGGTGCGAATATGAAAACAATCAAAGTGGGGAAAAAAAAGAAACAGTCTAATTTTGTCTACATGATCCATGACCAACAGCCTGTTTGGTACTTTTTTACAAAAAGGCTGATTTTTCCTCTTGTGAACTGACTTTATTTTAACTTCACATGGATGGGAGGATCCTGATATTTTCACTTTATTCAGAGCGGTTTCTTTTTAAAACATAAATATATACCTCCAGAGGAGGGCGGAAGTCAGGCACGGGCAAGCACGGAGCTGCAGCATCAAAGCCAGCAGCAGAGTCCGTGCCAGACCACTCACCTTCGAGGTGAGCCTCAAGGCGCATTCTGATTTAGAAAGGAGAAGAAAGCAAGCTGCTTTTGGGAGAAGGAGAAATGGGGAAGAGGTGAGGCTGGTGGGGACAGCAGAGCAGCAGAGGAGACAAGGCAGGCAGAGAAAGCTCAGTGTGCAACATGCTAGTAAGGTCCCCAACACCTAAAGCGGGGGGTTCTAACGCCATGGCTAGGAAGAACGTGAAGAACACTAGTTAGAAATGTGTAAGAGAATTAAAGAAATTTTTGCAAAGAAATATGGTTTTCAAGGAATAAGGTCATTTGGAATATGTCCATATGCTACTTTGCCACGGTTGGGTGTCTGGTCAAAGCAATCTTATATTTAGTGGCAGGATCCGCATTCATATATTCAATCAGCGACTACCTCGTCATGTCACATAAATGTTTCCTAAAGACTTAATTAAGTACCACATTAGTCAGTACATAGAAGCCACAAGAAAGTGCTCCATCTCTCCCTAAGAATTTAAAAATGAGGTTGTTCATTCGTTAACAGGTGAGCTAGTAAAATCCACACAAAATTCATGTGATTAGCTATTGTGAAATAAAATAGATTGGCTGCGAACATAAACAATGACAGTATTGACGTTCTGTGCGGCATGTACGCACGGGGGAGAATGCCCAGGGCAGGTCAATGACAGCAGAGGTCCAGTCAACCTGCAGTGCAAGGGTCGGTGCTTAGGCATGCAAGTTTTATACAGGAGCCTCCGTGAGTTTGGTTAATAAGGCTCTATCTTTGTGAGATGGATTTACTCGCAGTGTGTGAAGCCAAGTTACCAGGCCTGTGGGCTAAGAGCCAGGCCCTGAGTCATAGTAAATTCACCTAAGTGAATGCCACCTTGTGAAGACCTACCTACATCATCAGCTGACCTTCCCGATGCCAAACCTGCCTCATCACGCTGTCTCCACAGACCCAGGACTAGGTGCTAGGTACACAGGTGGGAAGGGGAAAGTGTGGCAGCCCCTAGGAGATTAACGGTTTCCTAGGTAACAATGCCCTACCCCAGGGTACTGTGCAGGCAGGATGGTGTGCATCTCACGGGGGTGGCGGGGGCCTCAGGGATAGCATCTTGAAGGAGGGGGCACCTGAGTTAAATGCTGAAAGAGACACATGCCTGGCCAGTAATATCAGCAAGGTAAGACACTCTAGGCAGAGAAAAGAGGATGAGCAAAGGTAAACAGGCATGAATGCATATGGGGTGTTTGAGGAACTACGGTGTGTTGGAATGACTGGGCCTTTGGTATGTGCAGACAAGTGTGAGAAGAGAAACAGGGAGGGACCTGTTTATTATGGAGAGACTCATACACCCAGCTAAAGAGTTTAAACTGTATCCTGAAAGCCAAGGGGAGCCACTGGAAAACTTTAAACAGGGGCAAGGTGGTTTATCATCTAGCTAATGAAATAGTAAGAGAGAAAACATTTACTTAAATAAGAAGACAAATTAGCACATGATTATAGCCACAGAAGTGGTGCAAAGAGATCAGAATAGAGAAGCTTTAATAATAGGGATAATGAGTGGGGAGTCCCTCTAATTAATGTAGACTCTGAGTTTGCCTTGGATAGTCAGTGGATTAAAAGAGTAGAGAGGCATTCCCATGGTATGGCCAGAGAGCACGGGAGGTAGGAAACTCTTCACTTATATGATGAACATCAAATAAGCCAGCATGCAGAGGAGTGGAAGATAAAGCTGGGGAGATAGACTGGGAGCTCTCTGTGAGTCTGGGGTCTATGTGACAGGCAATGGAGCATCATGAAAATCTTGAGTTGGGGGTACGGGAGAACAGACTCAAAGCAGTGATTTCTGACCAATAATCTAGTGGTGACACAGTAGGTGAATTGAAGAGGAAAGAATGACTGGAGGTAGACAGACCACTTAGGAGGCATAGTGTGTGATGAGCCCCAAACGAGGGTGATGGCCGTGAGAATGGCAAGGATGGATGAACTGGGGCTGGCAGGACCCTAGGCATGAGGGAGAAGGCCGTGTAACACATCCCGCTGGAGCTTCCGGCCAAAGCTGACTTGGAAATAGGTGGTCCCATTAGGTCACAGAAATGGACAACTGAGAAGAAGGAGCTGGATGCAAAGCGTTATGATGAAGACAAGGAGAGAATTTCAGATGATTGTAGAATGAGAAGATGAGAAGACATTTTTAAAAGCTAGAGAGCGCAAGAGAGCTGGGAGAGTACTGTGAGCCAAAATTCAGGAAGAAAATAATGTAAAGATGGAGAAGATACCAAAAAATGTAAAAATTATGGGAAGAGTCAAAGCAATGAGAAGCAAGAAAAGGTCTCTGGATTGAACATTCAGGTCATCAGGAAACAATAGGAAGATGGCAAATAGTGAAACAGAAGACAGTTGATGCAGAAATCGAAGGAGAGAGTTCAGGCCAGTTGTTTTTTTTTGGAAATTCTGGTCCAGAAAAGAAGGAGGTGGATGCGTGTGCACAGGTAACAGAGTGTAGAGGAAGGGTCAAACGGAGGCAGCAAGGAGGTTTCAGGTACAAGAACGAACAACGGGCTAGCTAATGGTGCAAGGGAGTAACGATGAAAACAAGGAGTTATGAAAGGAGTGAGAGAGGGCTGCCTGAGTGGCTCAGATGGTTTGACCATAAGACTCTTGGTTTCCGCTCAGGTCATGATCTCAGGGTTGTGAGATCTGAGCCCTGCTGCCAGGCTCTGCGCTCAGTGGGGAGTCTGCTTGAGAGTCTCTCTCTCCCTCTAAATCTTAAAAAAAAAAAAAAAAAAAAAAGGGAGAGTGCATGCTTGCGTACAGGCAAAAGGAAAGAATTTGGAAATAGATGTGTAATGTGGACACATTTTAAAAAACTAAATATATACACGTAAGGAACTTAGAACATCACTTGGCACATAGGGGGTAACAAATCTAGGTGTCATAATTATCATTTTTACTGACAGATGGCTATAAAATCTTATGCAAATTTAAAGTTTTAACATAACCACCTTTATACTTGAACAAAATTATCCTCTTTTTCAATTGAGTATAGTAAAATAAAATATTTTTCTTAATTAATAACAGAAATTAAAGTGTTTTACATAAAGAAAGGAATAAAAATATATTCTACTGGCTCTGATTTGAGGTGTTGGCCTATATGTTTTTTCGAATATTGGACATGCTTGAATAAGAGTATTTAATAATGCTATTTTTCTCCCTTAATAATTAAAGTACCCATTTTTTAATGATTTCTTAGAAACAACAGATTGCCACTGAGATATATCTGAAAGTCTGAGTGCAATTGAAAACCTCTTGTTTGTCAGTTTTAAACTTTAATTCTAATCGATTCATTATGGAAATTCTTTTTTAAAAATATTAACTAGAAAGAGAAATTTAAAACGCTGGGCACCCCATGGGAAGCCAAAACGCAGAGCAGCACCAAGGCTGATGGGTTTCAGCTATTCATCAGTCTTTTTTGTTAAAGTAAAATATCAAAACATATTAAACCTGAATTGCTCATACATGTGAAAAATCTGTGAACTTCCTCCCTTTTCTGTACATTCAAATGACCCTTACTTAGAAAATAATTGTAACGATATTTTGTAAATTGCCTAAAAAAAGCCCTCATTTTTCTAGAATGTCAGTTTTTAATTTTTTTTTTTTTTTTTTTAGTTTTTCTTTGGTAAGTGATTATATTTGTCTAAGAAGTCAGGTAGGTCTGCAGCAAATGAAATAAAAGTTCTTTTTACTTTTTTCCTCCAGCCACAGTTGGTTGCCCGTTACTGTGCGAATGTGTGGCTGCTGGGACTATGACCCTACCTGCATCTGCTGGGGCTTCCTCGGGGACCAGCCGCTGGGCTTCCCAAGCACCACGAGGCTTGTTATTCTGCTCCTGTGTATGGGTCTGGGCCTTTTGTAATGTGGACCTGCTGTCCACAAGCTAACAAACCAAGGCCATCACAAATGCACACTAGGGTTTGCAAATTAAAATTTAATTCTGGTCTTAGACATGGAAAAGTTATTTTTAAATCTAAGAGACCCATGCTGCACAACAAACACCAGGTTCTAGTTTTTCCTCTACCCTTGCAGTTAAATACGTGTGGCTGAGATTTAAAGGTGGCAAGGGCTAGAAGATCAAATCTGTGGAATTTTCAGTCAGATGAATTTTATCACTTACCTTATCAAATGCAAAAAAAGGGCAGAGAGGAAAGAGTGGGTACATTAATAACAGGCATCCCTGTAGTTTCAAACACTGATTTAGGAATGACCCCAGATGGTGTGAGGCCACTGTCATCAGCTCTGGCTCCCAACAGTGTCCCTGCCACACCTCCAGCACTGACATTCCTCCACTATCCTCTTCCTTCTCTGGGAGGTTTCCTGCAAAATCATAGCTGCCTCTCCCTACTCCCAGCTCAGCTGGAGCCTAAAATCATGGAGATGTTGCTCCTGGGGTAATAAGCCTGGAAGAATTGTCCCCATCTGCCCATAGAGAAAAGGGAAGTTCTGTTCCTTGTGTAATATATTAGGTGAGAGACAGGTTGTAGAGGTCGTTATGAGAAGCCTTTTATGAGTTTGTATTCAGAGTTATAAACCAATATCCAAACAGGCTTCACAATGGAACAGAGTTTCTCAACCTCAACACTACTGACATTTTGGGCTGGAGAGTTCTTTGTTGAGGGGGCTGTCCTGTGCGTTGGAGATGCACCCCTGGCCTCTATTCACTAGATGCCAGTAGCATTCCTTCTGGAGTTGTGACAACCGAAAATGTCTCCAGGCACGGTCAAATGTCTTGAGGTGGGAGAATGGGGAGGTGGGGGGGGTGGAGGGGGATCAACTCCAGTTGAGAAATACATAATTGAGAATATTTATGTCTAAAGTATTGCCTTTAGAGGATGGCATGCATAAAGAATAGCTATCCAAGCATTCTAGTTGAAAGGCAATACGATAGGCAGAATTTCAATAATCTAATTTTTGGTTAGGGAAGAAAAAAATGTACAGACATTAATCCTTTAACCAGAAGACAATAAGACTTAGAAGACTGGAGAACAGGCCTAGCATCAGAGATCTAGATTAGTTTGCTAGCTATGTGATCTTAAAGTTTATGTCCTTCGGTGTTTTTAATCACAGTGGGAAGATAATTAGTAGTATCTGTCTATCCTTGACATGCCTCAGGGCCCTCGCCCATGCTGGTCCCTGTGCCTGGAATGCAGTTCCTTACCTCTTGGTGTGACTGACTCCTCATTCTCCTAGTCTCAGTTTAAATAATCTCTTAAAGACCACATCCAAAACCAAGAATGTACTATTCAGTGGCTAACTGAACATAATAAAATCAATCAACCAATCAATCAATCATCCCTCCTCAGGAAGGCCTTTCTGTTTGCTCTACCTACAGACAAGCTCCCTTGGATTATCGATCATAGCACCGCTGGTAGTACTCACCAGAGTTTATAACTTTTAATGCCTCCCTTCCCCCCCAACTTTTTTATAAGTTCCATCAGGGCTAGGATTATGTTTGTCTACACAATACTATGTCCTGAACACCCAGCATGGCGGCTGGCCAATAGTACAGGCTGAACCAATACTGCTGTAGGAAGGAAGGAAGGAATGAAGGTTTTATGATAATATCATCACCATCACCATCATCCTCATCAAGGATTTGTGCTGAACCGACTTAATGAATTTCTTGTTTTACAAAAATATTCACTTCATTTTTTTAAATGTTAAGATCAAACTGCCACAATTAGTAAGAGCACACAAAACAATCATACTAGAATCCCTGGGTGATTATCAAAAACAATTGTATAAAGCCTAAGAGTTGTAAGATTTCACAGAGCTGGGCAGCCACATCCTGGGATGTGCTCACACCATGTAGGACTGCGAAGATCTCACTCCAGGAGGAGAGGCTCTGGCAGCGATCTCACTGAGCCTTCGTAGCTTCGGGCTCCTATGTGTGAATGAGCGTCACTAGTGGGCGGCCGCGCTGGGCCCTGGGTCAGCCATCTTTATAGTCTCTGGCCTGAGGAACACTGGCTTTGTTGTTGGTTCACTGGCAAAGTAATATTCCTTTCTTAAAATCAAACTATAGTTTAAATATATTTGCTTTAAAATAAAGGAAATAATTTGAAGGTAATATTCAGAGATAGAAGAGCAAGGCAGGAATACAGTTACAAAATCCTAGGGACCATGTTGTTAGAATATTTGTGTTAACAGAAAGTACATTTTTTAACCTATCACTTTTCACACTCTGTTAAGGAGAAAGAGTGTCTAATTGAAAAGAAGATAACAAGTACTGGTGACAACAAATTGAAGTTCAAGATGGCCAAAAGATCCGAACAGCTGTTTAATTTTACCCAGCTACTTAAACTATCGCCAAGTTTTTGCTGGGATATATATATATATATATATATATATTTAATCACGACTAATAAGAGGAGGGGCGCATTTGTAGACCTGGATTTGAGATTGTGACAGATTCTGCAAGCTGCTGACAAATGAGCTTGATGCTGATCCCCAAGATAACATACCAAAATGGATCATTAAAAGGATAGTGTGGGAAGAAGGTGGGATCAAGAGAAGCCAGTACAGGTTCACACTACCCTCAAACTGGGGATGTGACAGACGTTGTGTATCTGGGCTTTGGCAAAGGGGCTCTGAGGACTCTCATGATTTTTTTCTAAAGATGGAGAAACATGGGCTAGCTGATAATTTACTTAAGACCGAGTTCTATGTGGCTGAAGAATTACATGGAACATGACTATGTCAGTATGAAAGCATATTTCTAGTAGCATGCTAAAGAATTTGTCCTTAGCACCGTCCCATGCAACATTTCTAGCACCTTTAATGGAAATCTTCCAGAGCAAAGGTTGGCAATTTTTTTTTCAAAGAGCTAGACAGGAAATGTTTTAGGCTTTGTGGGTGACATAAAGTCTCCATTGCATCTTTTTCTTTAAAGAAAATACTTTTTAAAAGGGTTACAACTAGTCTTACTGTGAGGGCTATACAAAAACAGGTGGCAAGCCAAATTTCCCTATGGGCCGTCGTTTGCCAATCCCTGTTCTATAGCTTATCAGCTTGAAGATGACACAAGAGAAAGTAAAGATATTGCTTCATAGAATCAGGATCCATAACGATAGCATGAGCCCCATAGCACATGAGAACGGAAGGGGCTTGAAACCTAGAGATTATCTAGTCCAAAAACTCCTCATCTATTCCCGGGACAAACTGGGATGGCTTTGGATTCCGAGTTGTCAGAAAGATATAAAAATAAATGCATCACTTTATACTTGAACTCCCAAACTCCCAATTACATGAGTACAGGACAGGCATTGATGGCTTGACAGCCAAACCAGTGAAGAATGGCATTTTAGCCGAGTCAGCCCAATATGGGTCAAGGCTATGGTGTGATTTCAAATTCCACTCTCCTGAATACGATAGCACCACTCAGCTTCTTGCCCCGGAGTGTGACATCGAGAGTCACAGCTAGACTATGGGAGGAAGGCTGAGGAAACTGGAGGTGTTTAAAGGGGAGGATGCATGTAACAGGATTTTAGAAATCGCAGGGCACAGTAAAGCTCCGCAAGCAAGGAATGAGCTGGTTTGTTATTTGGAAGACTTGACTGGCCAGCCAGGCCTTAGGGGAGGAAAGAAGTCTTGGAGGCAGTTGCTCACAGTTCTTGGAGCTGCTGGGACCTTGGGAGGGAATGTACATATATGTATTTCTCCCTTTAGGTCACAAAGCATGAAAGATTTTGTTTGTAGAAGGCACCATCCATTTTCCCTCATGCAACAATCCAACATCTCAGGAGAAAAGGCAGCTTTCACTATGATCAGACAAATGTGTTCCCAGATGCAAGTGGGGGACTCCAGCCTGACACAGGGCTTATTAACTCTTCCTTCCCTCATCTTCCCCAAGTCCAATTTTCCCCTTCATAGATGTAACACAGACTAAATCCACTCCTTTTTAATATGTAAAACTCCTGAAATATTTAAAGATATATACTCCCTAAATCATTGCTGCTCCTGGAAAGAGATCACTAATTCCTTCTACAGTTCATTAAATTTCACATACGCCATAGTTTCCAAACCATTGAGAACAATTTAGAGCTTAAAAAATTCTTTTTATGAGCATGGTTCCATTTGCTCCTTTGGAAACAGGGGAAGTATCATATTCTCTCTGTCTCTCTGTCTGCTCCCTCCCTCCCTCCCTCTCTGGGCAAACCATCTGAACAAGGTCCAGGAAATTTGCATAACATATCTAAGAGAGCTAGAAAGTAGGAAGCCCAGGATTATACCAAGCCTTTTGAGTTCTAAGCCTGTGCATTTCCTGATTCTTTGTTAAAGGCTATATAATCGAAAGGGTCTCCTTGTGGTATGGGTTTGCAATATGGTAAAAGTATTTCTAGCAGCAGTCCCACAGGGTAAATCTGATAAATTCTCAGAAATAGAAATAATATAAGGAATGGGGTGGGGAAACAAAAGGACAGATATGGGAATCCTTTCTCTAGTTTGAAACTTTTGGGTTTTTTCACCCTCCATGGTTCTATTTCAACCCACCATGAAATTCTTAGAGCAACTCCCTTAGCGGTAATAACATTTTCCAAAGAAATGTAACTGCAAAGTATCAAGTTTGTACTGCTCTGGGGCCCTTTTTACAGACCTGTATTTGAAGCTGGTATTGTGGGTGTGCAGTTGTCCTTTTGACATGTTTCCATCGTTGAAGTTAAAGTCATAGTAGGAACTTCATTACTACCTGAGAACACACAAATTAGAATATGGTAGAGACAAATATGCAAATGACAAGAAATGAACATATGATAACAAAGGCATATAAATAAAAGGCTTCTACTCCAACATAGCTGTGTTCCTGAGGTCTTTTTCAGTAAGTTGGTTTGGAACTCTGAACACAGTTTTGTATATGGAAGCAATTTTATAAATAGAGAATAGGTTCACAAGCCGATCCACTAGACGGCTTTTATACCTTTATGAATTATAATGTAGACCTTAACCACCAATGTAACAGTTTCGACGGCCAACTACATTCAGGGTTCAGACTTGGGATGCCAGGAACACACTTCCCTCAAAGCAGTTGGCCCAAGCTCCAAGCCACTGGTCAGTCAACAGGTCGAGACTTGCAGGTCATGGCAGTTCTAACAGTGAAGTCAGGGGCTCCAAGAAGCAGGGTTTAAAATGCAAGAATCCTCTGCCAGATCCTACTCAGGATCTTTCTTTTCTTCCTTAGTTCCCAAAGGTCCACCTGCTTCCTAGTGCACCAGCTATTTCCCTGGCCAGAATGGAACAGGAGATAGTAACCTTCCTACCTGGGTGAGAAAAACTTCATAAAACATTTTGTTGTGGTTGTTAGTCACAAATAGAGAGTAAAGAGGTTCATACTTCTCAGACCAATGTTTCAAAGAGAGTCATCACGGAAAGTCCATAAAATGGAGGAACAGGAGTAAGTTCACTTTTATATACAAAGGGTTGAAGAAATATTCAGGTGCGTATCAGAGCAACACCACACCAAGGTTATCCTGATTCTCTGATGAGAAGAGGGCAGACGCGGCAACAGGGAGCTCAAGTTAGGACACGTGACCGGGAGCAGGACCAGGCAACGAGGATCAAGTTGTCTGCAGCACTAGCACTGGGGTTCAGAAAGACCGAGTCCACTCAGGGAAGGGAGGCTACATGTTTAACTCCATCTTTCCTTGCTCCCTCCCTGGGGCAAACTTGAGGGGACAGGGTGGGTACATACAAACCCTGGAGTGGGTTTCTGGTGGTCAGAGAGAGAGAATGATGGGGTTTCTGTGTGTCCTGGTGGCCATTCCCTTACTTCATATTTCCTGACTCCACACGCAAGGCTCTGAGGACACAAAGTGGGGGCCTTGCAGACCTGACAACTAGGGAGTACCAAGGGGCACAGACAGGGTGATACTTGAGTGGAGGAAGTCAAGTACAATTAATGTAATGAGGTGCATTAGGAGAGAAGTGAATTTTAGAAAGAAAACAATGCAAGGCTTTTTGGAGAAGGATCAACCTAAAGGAGACATGGGATTTCCACACAGAAAGATGAGCTGGTTGGGGCTGGGGGTTAGGGGGCAATCCCAGGTACAGTTTGTATGACAAAAGGCACAGAAGCCAGCAAAGGCACAGACATGGGAGCAGAGTAACCTGAACTCCCAGTCTGATGTTTTAAACAAGTATCTCACAGCTAGGGCAGATCCCAGCAAAGTTTCTGAATCAATGAGAGACCCAATCAGAGCAGTGGTTAGAATGAATGAATCAGGCAGGCAGAACAGGCTGAAGGTGGGGAAGCCACCTAGAATGTTCCTGCAGTCTTCTGGGTGAGAGGAAATGAGGATGGGAAACCGCAGGGTGGCACTGAGAATGGGGAAGAAGGGGCACATGTGAGAGACACTGTGACCTCCGCTCGTCAATGGAACCTGCCCTCCAACTCCCTGGGCTAAGACACGACTCCCTTCAACACTGTCAAGTGGTGGCTGCTTTCTCTATCGAGCACCAGTTCCACCAGTCCCAGAGGTAGGATCTGCATTTTCCTGAATTCTTGATGCCATTAGCCAATTATCCATCCTCCACTCATAGGTGCCTGTGATACTCTGCGATTCAGCTCCAGAACTCTCAACCTCCCCTCTTGGCTCCATCTCCTGGCTTTCTGATGACTCCGTCCTACTCCTTGAGCAACTGCGTATTCTGCACTCCCTAGATGTCACCTGCTACCTAAGCATGCTATCCTCGATGATTTCACTCAACCTTGGGCGTCAATAGCATTCAATACTTGAAAAAATAAACTTTATGCTATTTACCAATTGACGTACTAGATGACATTACAACTTAAATTAAAAATACTACGAAAGTAAGGGTGCTTTTCCCAGGGCACAATATCACATTCATTCTCAGCTTATGCAACAAAAATTTTCAATCTATGAAGAATCAAAAAGTTTAACTTTGTTAGCTATTCTCGTATACAAGATCTGAATAGTATTTATGAATGCTTTTTCTTATTTGGCAGTTTTTTGTAAAAATACACATATTTTTAATAAAGATCTTGACATTTTAGGTCTAATGCCAATTTTGTAAGAAAAATGAGAGCAGATATTTTTGTATTTCTGAGGAAAATACATTCATAATGACACTAACTTCCTTTTTAAATAACACAAAAATACCCACTACTAGATTCATTAAACAATAACTAATGTACACATTTGGATTCAGGAATCATGACGCTTCAGGCTCAAACGCACCCTGTATTGAATAACTCAATGTGATTATACCTCGTAAACAATAAATAATTAAAACTTGAAGATTTTTGGGAACAGATAGTTTATGATTCACAGATAGTTTTGTAAAAGTGGAGTTTTGGAGGCTACTTATGGATAGAAGCTTTTCCTCCAAATATTTACACCTGTAAAACTCTGGAAAAAGTAACATCTAAGGGAGAACAGGAAAGTCAGTAACAAAATATTTTACGTTCCTCTGAATCAAGACTAATACCTAGGTATGAAATTCAGTCTCAAGTTTAACAACCGAATCTATGTAGATGACATTTCTATTCTGTGCTTTGATCACTTAGACTTAATGATAGATCTAAATGCCATTTAATTATCCCATATCCTAAGAAAGATACTACCATATGTCATCAGTTTAATAATCAAGAAATGTTTGTTAAAAGCAAGAAAGAATATTGTCTATAAATCACCACTAAATATTACTCAGCCATCAGAAAGAACGATTACCCAACATTCTCAGCAACATGGACGGGACTGGAGGAGATTATGCTAAGTGAAATAAGTCAAGCAGAGAAAGACAATTATCATATGGCCTTCACTCCTTTATGGAACATAAGAAATAGGAAGATCGGTAAGAGAAGGAAGGGAAGAATAAAGGGGGGTAAACAGAAGGGGTAATGAACCATGACAGACTATGGACTCTGGGAAACAAACTGAGGGCTTCAGAGGGGAGGGGGGGTAGGGGATTGGGATAGGCTGGTGATGGGAAGTAAGGAGGACATGTATTGCATGGTGCGCTGGGTGTTATATGCAAATAATGAATCATGGAACACTACATCAAAAACTAAGGATGTACTGTATGGTGACTAACATAACATAATAAAAAATTATTATAAAAAATACAGATAGTAATAGTAAAAAAATAAAAATTAAAAAAAATAAATCACCACTAATTAAATCCTACCTTTAAATGTAATGGCTTGAGGGGAGAGTCATTTTGTGGTTTCCATTCTCTACAACTCATAGGCTACAAAATCATCCAGAGAAACAAACAGCAAAGTGCAGAAGTACGATTTGTATTCAGCAAAGCAGGAGAGGAGGAAAAAGAGTAACAAAGAAATTTAACCCAAAAGACAAAACGTAGGAATGGCGGAAGAAGAAAACATTAGAAAGGATGATAAATAAAAATTCAAAGTAAGATGAAAAGAATAAGACCTTACACCACAAGAATCACAGTGAGTGTAAATGGATGATGCCTAACCAGTCAGACAGCAGAAATGAATATCGTACAGAAATTGTGACAACACGTACTGATGAACTGAGCTCTTTAATGACAGTATTCTGAGCATATTTTCTATACCCAATTTCTTACTACCTGATGGTTTCCAAATCAAAACATTTATCATTTTCAATTCTTTAGATATAATAAATATGACGTACTGTGAGCAAACATCTATGGAATAATGGTTGTGAATGATGCTAGATATTGTTCTTGGGGGAGACAGGAAAAAGGAGGAAGAAGAAAATCCCAAAGCCATTATCCTCCACTGAAGTTGTTGACTGTGTTCTGGAATATTGTCAGCATTGCTGAAACTTTCTTACTGAGATGGAGCCCAGACGATGTTTCTTATATCAGGATTTTCCTATACCCATTGACAGCTGATAGCTGAAGAGTATTTCACATTCATGAGTTCTCAGTGAATGAGAACATGTTTTCAAAGCAATGAAGGAAACAGTTCCTCCATTAGTGTTTATCTATAATTCTTTTTTTTTTTTTTTTTTTTTAGATTTTTTAATTTCTTTATTCGACAGAGATAGAGACAGCCAGCGAGAGAGGGAACACAAGCAAGGGGAGTGGGAGAGGAAGAAGCAGGCTCATAGAGGAAGACTGATGTGGGGCTCGATCCCATGACGCCGGGATCACGCCCTGAGCCGAAGGCAGATGCTTAACCGCTGTGCCACCCAGGCGCCCCTATCTATAATTCTCTTAAGCTGGGTACAAGTCGTATCTGCCATCAGAGAAAGCTCATTTCGTGGTAGTAGCAATACCTGTAATAGGAGTTCTGTTTTTCAGCCTATCCACCTCCATTGTGAAGTCATCCTTCAGAAAAAGGAACCCAATAATGGAAAACAGGTAGACAAGGATGAGAGCCAGGACTGCAGTTAGAATAATGGAACGGCCATTCCGTGTGACACTCTTTATGACATTAAGCAGAGTCTCTTCTCGGTACACCAAATCAAAAAGCTACAAAAATAAAACAAAACAAGGAAGAAAATGCAGTGGTGCAAAAGCTGAATAAACATAAAAGGTAATTATGAATACAGATGCAAGCCATTTTAGTTTACCTGTGAAAAAAATAACAACCTAGCTGATACCTTAAAAATGCACCAAAATACATGCGTCTTCTACAGTGGGAACATATTAATAAACTGTTTTTCAATAAAGATAACTCTAACATAGCATATAATGTGCATCTGTTGGTTTCATAACCAACATAATTTCAATTTTGTAAGATACAGAAATAGTATAACTTCAAATTTGAATTTAGAAAAATTATAATACTATACTTAACCAACTTAGCTACTTATTCCTTATTTTTAGCCTCACTGATATCCTGCAGTTGCTTCTGGAACACATAGCATGGCTAAAGTAAAAATGCTGAATTACGTTTACCTAAGTGATGAATGATTAACAGAGTCATTAGACGTTATCGTTTAATCAAGGAATTAGAGGTGAAATTACTAGACAATTTTATGAGCCTGTTACAATAGAAAAGACGGGAAATTTAAAACTATTTGAGGAATGGAAGCACCTTTCCTTACTAAAGGGGTATAATGAGGGCAAAACCTATTACTTTAGTATGTAGTTTTGGAAAGAGAAGTATAAGCAAATATACAAAACACTTTTTAAAAAATTTTCACTTCCTCTAATGGGTTATTACCCACTTTGTGTTTAGTAGTAGAAAGTCTCTGCACTAGTCAAGAACCTAGGTATGTGTTTTTTCTCTGGAGTATTTATTGCTATATTATTAAGTTGAAATTATATATTAGCAGTACATGTTATATTATCAAAAGCTGGTTAAAAGCAATAAGTGAACACTCATTTAAAAAGGCATAAATATCTGTTTGAAAATTAATAGTATTTTTAAAGTTGGAATAATTAAGATTTGTCTCCTGCTATCTGTGGGCAGCAATTAGAATTTCTGAACTGGTTGAAACAATGCATTACCAGTGTCATGAGTCCCTGCAGAAACACCAGGGCTTGTCCTCTGTTTTTCTGAGTACTGAGTTACTTTCCAATTTAATTTTAGTTTTGCGAGTAATCACCATAAAGATATTTACCTTGTTTGCTCACCCTAGGAAACTGATATTTTACCATGATCATATGCAAAAAAAATATGTTTAACTATTTTGCTATGTGCTTATCTTCTGGAGGGACCGACAATCAATATTTCTCAGGACAGACAAAATAATTAATGCAAATTCAACTTCCAAATTATTGACACTCTGACTTAGTTAACTTAGGCATTTAGATGATGTAAAGGAGATTTTCCTTTATTTCAACTCAACAGTGATTTAAAGAAAAGGTCTGCAAATGGGCTCTTCACTTCTGAATGATTTCTAAAAGTTTATAGCTTTCAGGAGCCCCATGGGATGCTTGCTAAAAATGCTTATTTGTGGATCCCATTCCATACCCCTGGAATAGCAATCTTGAGGAGGCCAAAAAGGTGTAAGACACTGGGCAGGTTAATGGTTCTGTTTATTTCTGAAAGGAAAATTTGGAGTATGGTTTTTATTATTTTGGATAAAGGATTGATATTTGTGGATATAACTAGAAATACATATTCATGTATTTTTTAAATATAAAACATATTTTTAAAATATGCTTAAATGCCATTTTGGAATTACGTCCATTATAATTTCCTCCTAATACTCTATAAATGTCAAAATGGACATTATCATTTTCACCAGCAACCCAGTGAAAACAAATTAGCATCACTATTGTAAGATTAGACCAATCAAAGACAGGACAAAAACACAGCTAGAAAATAAGGTTAAGTGACGTAAATTAAAAGTAACATTATTATCAATAGCTCATGCAATGGTTCAAATACACCTTTATTTTGTCAATTGCTTTTCCTCGAAAAATAGAAAGATTTAATACATCATTTCACATGTTTTCAATATAGCTCTTTAATGAATCTTGATAGTACGAGTCTATCATACTATCCCTATGCATTTTACAGACAAGAAGGCCGAAGCATAAAAACATTACAGAATATTATATGTCACAGTCAGGTAAAAGTGCTGGGTTTAATGGCACTTCATTTACACAGGCATGTTTTTAAAAATAGATTTTTTTGTGTGTGGTAAATTAGAACAGAAAGGGAATTCATTTGGATTCCTGGAACGGAAAAAATACTACTTTTGATTGTTCAATCACCTAAAGTAACTACCTAGAAGATAATTTTGTATCAAAGCATAAGGGACAAATCTACTCTTCCCAGGGCTCTTTCAAGTGCTTGAGAAGTAAATGGAAAATCTGCCTTTTTTTCAGTCTTCCTACCTGGGTTTACTAGATAGATAACAGGAAAGCGGCGGGCGATGGATTTGTCCCTCGTGAGCCAAGCAGACAGGGTCAGCATAATGTTTTTAGATCTTCAACTGGGGTTTCAGGAATGACTTTATTGGGTAGTGGTCTCCACTGCATGTCAACCACGTGTTGGAGATAGAAATAAATTGCTCGTATGGCGTCACGATGCTAAGCTGGTAGTGCTTTAGGTTTCAAACATTACCATGAATTTATCGCCTCCCCTCCTAGTTTATGGCTGTAGAACCATCTATATGTAGGAAGTAAAACTGATAACCTGAGAAAAAAATCTACAAAAAATGTGAAAGTCTGCTTAATAAATTAGACATGTGTAGATAAGCTTAACAGTGACACATTAAATCTGAAATTAAGATTTAAAACAACTCATTGTCTTTTTGCGAGGTTGGCAGTTTACCCCTCATTTTACTTATATGCCATTCTAAAGTTACAATAATATTTGTTGTTGTAAATAAAGTACAATGATTCCAGTGCTAAGAAAATATATCCCCATTTTTTTCCCTCCTCACTCTGTTGGAAAATCTCTAAATGTAAGGGGAAGGAAGGATTTGGCTGAAACCAAAAAGCAGCTGCTATTTGAAGGCTGGGTCAAGAGGTCGGGTCGTTGGTGACTTCTCAGGGAGGAAATAAAAAGTTCCACCACCAATGTGGGTTCTTAGAGGAAAAGAGGAAAAATAATACTAATTTATGATTTTCCTAGGAAATTCTAAAAATAGCATAATTCGTCCTAAATGTCAGGCCCCGCTTAAAAAAAAAAATCAAAGGAAGAAGCACAAGAAGCAACAGCATTGTGTTATTTTTTCCAGCAGTGATCGTCCACATGGAGAAGTACTCACCAGGAAGCTATAGAAGAATTCATGGACAAAAAGGCCCAGCATGCAAACCAGGACGTATGCCACGTGGTAGAGAAAGGCCATATCCAGGATGACCGCTCGGTAGCCTCGGGTGAAAGTGCCACGATTGCCCACAAAACTCACCAGAAATACTATTTTATTACAAAGCTACAGGGAGGAAAAGATTAGATTTTACTGTCTTATTTATCTCCGAAACTCACATAAATAGCAGTCATTGACAAAACCTATTATTCACAAAGTCTGTGGTTTTCTTTTATCATTTCTCATCTGGTAATTTTTCGGCATTGCTTACAAATCTGAGTGTAAACATAATACACCCCAAAGTTGTATCGTTTGCAGTTCCAGGAAAAAAGAGGAGGATGATTAAGGGCCCCAGCTATGCAATCGAGGCAGACCTGAATTTAAACCCTGGCTCTCTCACTACTGTTGCACAAGGTCATGCAGCAGCTGGCCTTGATCGTTTCTCTGGAAAAATTGGAGCAAAGGGATTCCGACCTTATAGAACTCTTCGGAGGACGAAACAATTCATAATGCATATGAAGCACTTAGTACAATGACTCTTTAGATACTACTCATCATATTTTCCATATGATGTATAATGTTTTTATTATACTGGAAATGTAACAGAAAAATATCTTTTCAGAAAATATCTATCCTTGATTTTTTTATCCTAGACTTTCTCTACGGAATTATTATTGTCAACAAGTAAGCCAATAAAAGTGATTTTTTGCAATTAAATCCATAAAAATATAAATACACTTAAGTAATTGGGTTAAAATGAATACAATGCACGGTATTCACCTTTACATGTCCAAAGGTAACTTTGGAAAAACACTGTCCTCTGCAACATCACTGATTTTTCATATGTATGAAAAGAAATTGCCTTATGGAATGATTTTAAAAAATGGGCAGAAGTGAAATTTGAGAGGTTGGAAAAACCTTTTCCTTCAACTTTCTGAAGTTCAAATCAAAAAATAAATGAGAAATGGGTTAACAATGCATGTTGTGAGGATAGCCAAATCAAATCAACAACATAAAAGTTTGAACTTCCTGGGGCGCCTGGGTGGCACAGCGGTTAAGCATCTGCCTTCGGCTCAGGGCGTGATCCTGGCGTTGTGGGATCGAGCCCCACATTAGGCTCCTTCCGCTATGAGCCTGCTTCTCTCTCCCACTCCCCCTGCTTGTGTTCCCTCTCTCGCTGGCTGTCTCTATCTCTGTTGAATAAATAAATGAAATCTTTAAAAAAAAAAAAAAGTTCAAACTTCCTAAATATTCCCCCATGCTAATTAATGATCCTCTCCGTAATCAGTGTTTTCCATTCTTTCATCATCTTGTGAACAATGTGAATAATATCAGGCAGAAAGTTATACTTCACTAGTTTCAACATCACATATTTATGTTATTATTAAACACAGATATATTATAATGGATGTCTTTATAATTATTATCCAAGAGTAAGCTTAACATTATAAAAAGTCATCATTTAAAAAGCTCAGGAAATATATATAAGGTGTTCAGATAGGTGTGGTATTTGACAATAAGCAACCATGAAAATGGTGAAATGCAGAATATTTAGGTGAACTAATATTCAGTGTTTTACTTTTAAAATTATTTTGAGTGACTATTTAAATTCAAATTATTTGCCTTTATTCACCCCCTATATATTTCTTTAAAGATTTTTTATTTATTTATTTAACAGAGAGAGAGAGAGCCAGCGAGAGAGGGAACGCAAGCAGGGGGAGTGGGAGAGGGAGAAGCAGGCTTCCTGCCAAGCAGGAAGCCTGATGCGGGGCTCGATCCCAGGTCCCTGGGATCATGACCTGAGCCGAAGGCAGACACTTAACGACTGAGCCACCCAGGCGCCCTTATTCATGCCCTATATTCATCAGTACAAAATAGAAATAAGAAGTTCTATTAAAAACTATGTTAAAACTTGGAACTATGACTTTTTGGAAGCATGGATGATATGCTCAAGACAAACTGTTTATATGTTATTTCCTGATCTCTATTTCCCTAAACTGAATCATAAAAAAAATATTCAGGAAAACTATTTATATGACCTACACAATCAGGAAAAGTAATACACTGAGTTCAAGTTCTCAAAAAAAGCAATACATTTCAGTTCTCAAATAATGCAAAAGGAAGGACGCATTTCTCCCTAATAGAGTCTCTGCCATTTTTGCATGAAAAATAACGGTTTGCCTTCTCTGTGTATAGGTTGATTTTTATTTTCTTTGAACCTTAATCTAGAGCTTGGTGTTGATGGAATCTCTCTGTTCTCCTGACTAAGTCTCAAACTAGAATGGAGCTGATATTGGCAGGGCCATCCATCTATTCCTGTAGAGATCAGAAACAAGGAAATTGTCCTTTTGTTTTGAAGTGTTCATACCAAGAAGAAATAAATGCAAGAATATAAGATTTGGGGAGGAAAGAAGTTGAACTCTGTGTTTTCCTGCAGCGTGACCTTGAAATGTATAAATTGTTTTGATAGAGCACTTCCATGAAAGCTGGGGATATTTATGGGTATGAAGAAGTTACAAAAACTTATTCTCCCTTTTCATGTCATGACTTACTTGATGTTGTCTATTCTCCCTTTTCATGCCGTGACTTACTTGATGTTGTGGTTCATTTGTCAATGTCATTATGTAGGCAATCTTTGTTTCTATGGCAAGGGTCCAAGCAGGTAATGATAAATGGAGGACGTGGGAACTGGGCAAGGTGACTAAAAGACCAGGCCCTTCTGATTTGGTGTTGAAAAGCCTCTTGAATCAGCATACAAATACCAATATAAATGACCATAACTATCCCACAATATTTTTATCTTTTTCCATCTATTCTTCAAAATTGCATTTCATGTATGTTTTGTTGAGGATGGGGTGAATTGTGTGATGGAAGGGGAAAAAGCGGGGAGTGGGGTAGGGAAACAGCATCAATGTAAGCTTTTTGTGCAATTATTTATTTATTTGTTTGTTTATTGATTTATTTAATTTTTTTAATATTTCAAGTTTTTATTTAAATTTTAGTTAGCTAACATATAGTGCAATATTAGTTTCAAGGGTGGAATTTAGTGATTGATCACTTACATATAATTCGGGTACTTATCACAAGTACCCTTCTTAATGTCTATCACCCATTTAGCCCATCCCCCTGCCCACCTCCCCACCAACGGTCTTCTAAAAATAAAAGCAAAATTAATGTTCATTTGCTAATTAATGTAGAGTGAATAAAATTCATCAATTTTAACTGGATAAATTAATTGTACAATACAGTACTGTTTTCATATATACTTCATAATTCATTGATATGTTTTTGCAGGACTTTTAACAGTGCAGTATAATGGAAGGACACTGGACTAGAAGTTGGGCCATCTGGGTTCCAGTCTTAGCTCTGCCACCAATTGCTTTGGTGAATCCTCCTTGTCTATATAGGATTTGGTATACTCGTTTCTTAAATGAAATGCCTGGAAATGAATAATCCTTAAGGTGACTCAAAGTTCTAGAATTCTATAGGATGTCCTTCAAATTTTACTATTTTATGGGATCACAGAAATTTATAGCTGCCTTTTTATTATTCTTTATTGTCTTATTTGGTTGTATGTCCCTGATCAGGAATTCTATCCCCATCTTACATTGTGCCTATGGGAAAACATGACCTATTTTCCAGGAACAAACTGTAGTCAAGAAATAAACAAACACATAAATAAATAAATACTGTCTAGTATTTATCAAAAAGGAAAATTGAATTTATTGAACTATATGTTAACTATATTACCATATTGCCATCAACACCAACCTTACTAAAATCTATGTGATTTTATTAAAAAATCTGCATTTCAACAGTGTTACATCTTAGGCAGGATAAGGTTCTATGGTCAAAGCATAAGGCAAAATTTTCAGGTCAACGTCACCCTGGAAATCTTTCAAAATGCCAAAAAAAAACCAGTATAATAAGCAAGGGTGGTGTAAACTATACTGTTGTTTAATAAATTCAGCATTTCTAGTTTTCCCCCAGCACTGAAGCAGTTTCCTACTACTACAACTGGGTATCAGAATTAGTTAGGAGCATTCAGTGACCATATTATATGAAAAATAGGGTGTGTGTGTGTGTGTGTGTGTGTGAGAGAGAGAGAGAGAGAGAGAGAGAGAGAGAGAGAAAATGAATGTTTTGTCTCAGAATATATAATTGAATTTGTGTATGTTAAATGAACATACGGTGGGGCTCAACCTTATAGATTAGAAGTAACATATGCCCTCCCAGGAAACTATCTGCAGGTAAGTAACTAAGGGCATGACAATATTAAATGTGAACAGTGTGGCTTATTTCTAATAGACGGCGATCTGCTAAACTCCACTTGCTTCTCCTCTCTGCAAAATGGCGAGACCAAGTTTCAGCATAAGGAAACATTTCCACATTACAAATTTACAAATGCCATTAAATAAGTTACACATTTCCAGGCACTACTACAAAAGAAAAAAACATTGTACATAAGAAGTATTTAGAAGATATTAGAATATCTTCCACAGGTATTTACTGCAATATTTATTATGAAAAGTATCTAAAAATCTAAACAATAAAAATTAATGGAATGGTTAAACAGATTATATAATGTCCACAACTGGGAATACTATCATTATGAGTGGTATAGAAATATCAGGTGATCTAAAATTTATAAAATGTGTGTTTATATTTGCCAAAATAATATGTTAATTTCCATTGCAATGCAGACAGTGAGAAGAAAACTATACTCAGTTATAAGATATGCTTTATAACAGAGAAAAACATCTGAATTTTTTGAAACATCTTAAATACTGAGATAATCCTTATGACAAGATGGAGAAATTAGTTGTGATCTAAGCAAAACTTTGATTATTAGAAATGAGTAAAAATGAGGCATCATGATAAACAGATACTGATAATACTAAATGCTCAGAATACATATTGAGGTTTTTCCTTCCACTTGATTCCTTTTCCAGAAAAGCGACTTAATACATTTGTCTGACATTATGAAAGACACTGAGTCCAGAAACAAATAACTCTCTGTGAACCAAAATACAAATACTTTTAGGATTGTGATACCAATGTTCCACAATTAAACAGTACTGCACATATTAGGAGCTTGATAAGTGGTAGCCTTTGTTGCTATTATATCATCACTGTTTTCACTCTGCTCTAAACCTTCGCACTACTCTTCTCAACAACTGGTGAGTGCAGACTGGGCTTTAACATCCTCATTTCACGGATGAGAAAAATGAAACTCAAGAGGCTCGATTTGCCTATGGTCTAGAATTCTGCTTCTCACTAAGGCTTAACTGTCAGGTAGATATTTTCTTTTGTTTTGCCTGTTTCTGATCCCTGTAATTTTAGCACCTATGGTTTTACCTGTCATACAATGCAAACTTTTAAGTGTAAATTAATAAATATATTAAATCCTAAGTTATAAAAATGACTGATTTATGTTTTCATTTAATTTTTTTCCTGCCCCCTGGGAAATAGTAAGCCACACAGTTTTGTAATAAGCTTGTTATGACGGAAGTTAAGGTAGATAATTATTTGCTAAGATGTTTTACTAGTCTGTACAATATCAAAACTACAGATAAAAATTATCAACACCTATATTATCAAAATCACAATTATTCTACCCAATGTGTTTGTTTCAAATTAAAGTTGATTATTTGTGAAAATGCCCTGAACTGGCAAATCGTAATGTATCGTTTTGGGGGGGGGCTGTACAAATGGATTTTTATGCTGTGAGAGATATGAGAGTACCCACCAATTCATACAGTTAGTAAGAAAGATATATTTCCACGTATATTTCCTCTCAAGTATATGTCATTTCCTACGGTGGAACTATTCTCACCAAACTAGGCAGAGATTATTTTTTATCCTGAGAAATAACTCCAAATGTTTTTGGCTTCCCCAGTAGACATTAAAAAAAATTTTTTTTTTCTCTTTATATATCTTGAACCTTCTGTATGGCAAGAACCCCAGCCCCTACTTCTTGATATTTTCAATGTCTACCAGACAACAGAGGCCAAATAAACGCTTGTTACTTCTGGCCCCACTCTATCTAGCTATTATTTCAACTTATCAAACTTGGGTTTTCTCTCTTGAATTAAAGTCTTATTGAGGACCAGCTGCCGGTTTATGAATATTATTTGCTTCTTCAAATAATCTAACTCAATATTCAAAGATTTTTTAATAATAAGCTGGACTTATCTAACTCAAGTTTTCTAATAGGGTTAGAAAAAATTTAGATAAATACATGAAGATTTCTCAATTAGCTTGGTTTCCAAAACATTCAAAGTACAAGTTCAGTTCATGTAAAGCATTTATGAATGTTTAAGTGCTAGGGATTAAGTGGGAGAAAAATGGAGTTGGGAGTGAAGAGGGCAGGATTATATCTATGAACATGACAACTTCTGCCCTCAAGAAACTTAAGAATCCTATATTTGGTACTTGACAGAATTCTTTACTGATAGATCTCTTTGCATGTATGGTATACTTCCCTTTATTAACAGCGACTGAAGAATATCTGGTAATTTGGTTGCTTAAATATTCTAGTTAACTAGGAGCTGTCATGTATATCATATCAAATTTTCAAAGAAGTATAATATAATTGTGGTCAGAAACACAGACTTGGTCATTCTAGCTCTGCTTTATAATTCTCAAAAGTTAGGCTGGCTACTTCATTTACTCATTTTCAATAAACACTTGCCATGTATTTCATGTACAAGGCACTGTAAATGTGTAAGAATACAAAGATAATTTTTCACTCATTCATTCACTCACTCATTAGCTAATTTACTTAAGAAACATTTGTTGGATACCAAAGACATTCCAAGACATTGAATGATCAATCATTATCCTTTAGAACTGTACAATGCAGTAGGGAAGGTAGGGCATATATGCAGATACCAGAATATAGGACACTATGTTAGAAATCTCATACAAGATATAGACAGTGCTTTAGGGATTCAGCAGACATATTAGCAATATTTATTTGCTTGCCGGGACATTTTTTCTTTCATTAACCTGATGATTTACCCTTCTTTTAATATCCCTTTTTGAATATGCCATGTAGAAAGCTGTCTAACCCCTTTAAAATTTTCTCTCTTGGGTACAATTATTGCTATTTGGAGTAGTGTTCTGGCTTACTATTCTCAACTTACCTAACTGAGGTTTTGAAATACGCTCCCCTGTTCTAATATTTTAAAAATTTAGTGAAAAAAATATTAATCTCATCTATGCCTTTCACAAGTTTATGGGTTCTGCTCACATAAAAAGAGCCAAATTTCATATTTTCTCATATAGCAATCCTTTTCCCTTGGTCATTTTATAAAAGATAATCACTTCTAAAATTCTACCGACTACAATTCAATCTTTCTTGGGTGATTTAGAAGTCACTTTAGGATGTTAACAGTGGCTTAGAGTCATTTTTGTCAATATCTTTGGGTATGGGATACAGAAGGCATTAAAACTGGATTGGATTAAATTGACTGCAGAACTAGGTCATGCCCCAAATGCCACCTTCTTAAATATATCAAATTTTTACTTGTCATTTTTTTCTCTCTCTCAAAATTACAAGTGTACAAATTAAACTCTCATTAATTTGAATTCACAATAAACAAGAATTTACTATGTATATGTGAATTAAAATATATAGCTACATTTTTAGATTTAGCTCACTTTTTCAATTAATTTACAAAAGGACAAAGCTAAATAAAATACTTACATTAGCTGCACCAAGAAGTATCAACGTAGGCCCCAGACCTATTGTATATATTGATCTGAGCATTATTGACACAAGAAATGGCCGAATTCCCACAGGCTTGGAGAAGAAAAACAGCATAGATGTGCAGACCGCAACTGCTATCCAAAGAAGAACTGAGAACAACGGAGAAAGTGTACCTGTAAAATGTGGAAGAAGTTTATTTTTACTAAGAACAAAAGTAGAAAATGTTAAAATCTTTGCCACTCACTTTATATAACATAGCAAGTCAAACCATAAGACACTGAATTTCATAACAACCCACTCTACACACTGTCTATTTAGAGGAAATGCCTCTGAACACATTACTCATTATTACATGTCCAGAAAGTTTGTGATTATTTTCAGGATGTTTAAATACTCACTAGTTAAGGCAGCTTCCATTAACTCTGAGAATTGTTCACCTTCCTCTCCTATGAGAGTTATATGGTAAGTACTTCTGCTAGATGTATCTTACTTGGGAACTTTAATTCAAAATTTATGGTTAATGAGTGTTAAATGTACAGTTAAATCATATGAAACCAAGGATTTTGTCACTGAACTCATACCTTGTCTTGTTCTATTGTTGTAAAGTTTCTATATTGAAGATTCCCCTAAAGAATTCAGAATGTAAAATATCCAGTCTTTAATAAAATAGACACAAGCTTTACCTATTATAATACACATGTGTATAAATGTATATGATGTATGTGTGTATGTATGAGTGTATGTACTGTAAAGCCAACTCAAGCTCTAAAAAAATGTTGAGCTTTGAAATCATCAGAAAATAAAACAAAACTGGGACGCCTGGGTAGCGCAGTCATTAGGCATCTGCCTTCGGCTCAGGGCATGATCCCGGCGTTCTGGGATCGAGTCCCACATCGGGCTTCTCCGCTGGGAGCCTGTTTCTTCCTCTCCCACTCCCCCTGTTTGTGTTCCCTCTCTTGCTGGCTATCTCTGTCAAATAAATAAATAAAAAATCTTAAAAAAAAAAAAAAAAACAAACCATAAGAAAACGAAAGTTCCAAATACTTAAAAAATGAACCCCATTGCATCAAAATTTCTTTAGAAATTACCCAAAAGCAGTTTAAAAATATATCTCCTTTAAAAAAAAAGTATAATTCATTGATGTTTTCACTATGTGGATTCAAGGAATCCCCCGTTGAAGATGTCATGTGGTGCTGTATCTGCCGAAGTAAAGTAAGGGCCGCATTCTTGGGCTGATTAGATCAGCTATAGGACCTCAAACACATGCCTATTGGCTAATGATGTCATAGGGGAAACAACAAAATGGAGATTTTTCCACTAGTTATTTCTTTTGGCCAGTTTTTATTATTTAATAAAATTCACTTCTGCATGCAAAATACCGCAAGTAGAGTTTCGGTATTATCACGGAAACCCTGGGATTATCTGAACGCCTTCACTGAATTCGGTGTAAGCCTTTAGTTCATAGTGAGTGTTAATAGATCAAAAGTAGGCCGGAAGAGTCTGTCAGACATTAAAACACAAAACAAAACAAGTCAGGTAGGAAGCAGCATTAGCTTAGACGTGTTTATTTTTGCAATGTTTGTCCTTATCACGTTGTCTCAAGCAAAGAGTGATAAAAGATGGTTGGGAAGAGAGATCTGATCTAACCTCTTCACCAAGTTTGTTTATTCATTCATTCATTCATTCATTCATTCATTCGCAAGAGAGAGTGTGAGAGCCTGTGGTGGTGGGGAGGAGGAAGGGCAGAGGAAGAAGGATAAGCAGACTCCCCGCTGAGTGGGGAGCTGATGTGGGGGCTTGATTCTAGGACCCTGGGATCATGACCTGTGCTAAAGTCAGATGCTTAAGGAACTAAGCCTCCCAGGCAGCCCACCCCCTCACCAAATTTATGATCTGATAAGATGACTTTGGGGATGGGAAAAGAAGAGGGGTATATATCTCTGGAAATTACCTTAATTCCCAACCTCAATGCTAACAAAATGGATATCCAACTCAGGTTTATTATAATGTTGGTTTAAAGGCACTTTGTGTCTACCAAAACACAGCCTGACCACCAACTAGCCTGACTTCACAGATCTCAAAGAGCCATGGAAAGAATAAGACCTTCCACTTTCTCTCAGCTCATTTTGAGTAAGTAACTAAGTCTCCAGCTGTAAATTCATCAAGTTGTGGAGCTTCACTCTTAAATTTACTAAAACTTCCAACAACTACGCACATTTAACGACTTTTAGCGAGTCATTGGACTCTTCAGTATAATTCATAAGCAGTGTCTTGGCGTGACGTTCTTATTTTAAAAGTCCTAGTATTGACACTGATAGTTACACCGCTCATTGTTATTAATGCCTGATAAACTAACCACATCTTGGCTATTCTTTCCTAGGCAGTATCTGGCTTGCCAAGATTTCCCCTTGATTAAACAAGAAATTATAACCACGCACTTAAAACTGGGCATTTGATCCCTTTGTAGAAAGAACTCAAAGATCATCTAATGTTGTACCTTGCACATAGTTTAATACTAAATATGTATTTGTGAAATCAATAAAATTAAAAGTTACTTAAAATGGCTATTGACAACATTGCCAATTGTCAGCTGTCAATAATTTGTTATCATATTCTGTAAGAATGGTTACATTGGTTTTTTGCTGAAGATTTAATGCAAAAAATAATAAACTGAAACTCTGACAAACTCTAGAGAAGACATAACAGATTGTTAAAGCCAGTTTTTACCCACTAAGGGTGGGAGGGGGATTCCTCTTAATACTTGATGTTTGTATCAATTTTCTATGATAAGCATTGTTACTTTAATAATGGAAAAAATTTTTAGGATTCGCTCTATATATTTTCAGCTCTTAGAAAGTATGGTTTGTCCTTTGTAGAAGAAAATTCAAACAGCAAATTTGGAGACCTCAATTCAAGTCACCACGTAATGGAACTTTCCTATCCACCTCACATGTACAAAACATGCTGCTTCTCACCTCCAGTCCCTCTCCCTCCAGTCCCTCTCCATTTCTCTGCCTCCCATGGAACCCATAAGACTTCCCTGTTTCCCCCACCTCAATCCAGCTAAAGTAGACATCCATCCATAAATCCACGGGTGGTCTTTACTATTGTGCCTTATTCGTCTCTTCGTCCCTTAACTAGATCATGAGCTCCTTGAAGACAAGGACAGCTTTACCAAGTTCTGTGTCTCTAGGGCCTAGTACATATAGTGCCTGGCACATAGTCATACTTCATCAATGGTTGTTATTAAGTTGAATGAATTAAAATCACCATGAAGAACTTAACTTTCTTTAACACAAAGCCTTTGAGGGAAAAAAAGAATTGCACTCTAAATTTGAACCTGATTAAAAAAGAAAAGTCATATGCTATCTGGATATAAGAAATTCACATGACAGCAGTTTTCTCCACTAACTAGTCTGCCTTTGCCAAACTGGGCAGGGACAGTTGGCATGGCCAATGTTCAACTTCTGAACAGACATCTAGGATGTTCTCTAGCATCAACAGCTGCTGCCTCAGCCCAAACCAGCAACACCTCATTCCTCCACTTTGGGTACAAGTTTCCTTTTTAGAGAAGCATATGTTAAATAAATAAACCAGTCAACCAAACCAAAACCTATAGCCATACAAATAAGCCCTGCGTTCCTGAATAAATGCAAATTGAGCTCACCCCTTTGGGAAACCTGGCCTCAGTGGCCTGTGATTCCTGGTGGAAATGACCACTCAGAATCAATCCACATCATTGGGAAAGATCAAGGGAAAAAATGGCTTCCCCTCCACAAATAATAAAGAGGAAATGAAGAGAGAAGAAGCCAAAAATATTTAGAATGGCCTAAAAAGTGATATGTGTAAACTTCTTTTCGTTACTATGTCTAACTATGAATTCCCTAAAGCCCAGTTACCACGTTGAATTGTGTGGGATAAAGGAGAGGCCAACTGGAACTGCCCTCAAGAGTTCACAGCCTCAGGCTGAGAGGTCCTCCATTTCCCAAGGGTCAGCAGTTCCCTCCGGGTGCACCGGGACTTCCAGTTGCCCAAAGGGTCCTTCCTTGGCACCTCCCTACCGTCCAGGCTCTGGTGGATAGGAGCTAGTCCAGCCGCCTTTCCACTCTAAGCAGAAGCTACACGTTCCTGTCAGGTTCCCTCTACATGACAGTGTAACCAGGAAAGGCAGTGAGGGGATTCTTACTGCACTGAATTACCCAGGGAAGGGGAAATTTGGTGAAAAGGAAGAAACACTAGGAAATGTTTGAGAATCTGCCTCTGCTCCCAGAACATGCCTAAGCTTGACTCAGATCAGAGTTTCAGTCTCCTGCTTGGCACCGTAGCTTACCCTGCAATCTCTTGAGAATGCCCAAAGCCTTGTTTCCGATCGCCTTAGACGGCAAACCAGTCTAGGGAAGTCTATGGGAAAGTTGCATTTAATTAAAGGAAAAAAGTATTTCTTTGTTTCAGTGTTTGAAGATGTTTGTTATTATTTTCCCTTGTTCCTGAATCCTATTCTGATCCTCAACCACATTTATAGCAATATAATTAGCATTAACCTAAGGTGTTACGAATCAAAAAATTGCTGTAGTCTTTATAGTTGAATAAATAAAAACAACTGCTTAGTGTTTCCCCCCACAGAAAGAAAGAAAGAAAGAAAGAAAGAAAGAGAGAAAAGAAAGAAAGAAAGAAAGAAAGAAAGAAAGAAAGAAAGAAAGAAAGAAAGAAATTAAGAAAGAAGAAAGAAAGAAAGAACGAACTGAGCTCTTCAAAGCCCAGCCATGAAAGGCAATTATCTAGAGCAGGAGTCCAGGGGGGAGTGCACAAAAGTTGATCCCCTGAGAATCACCTTCCCCTTAAGTATCTCCTTTTAATTACTATACACCACTACTCTGGTTGAAAGGAGACAATACTCTCTCAGGTACTATTATAACCCAACAGTGAACTAGATCTAAGTAATTCCCAGCTTACGTGTGATCAGGCTGGAAAACATGCCTGGAGAAAGGTTACACAGCCCATTCCCTCTGCCAACTCCCTGTCCTCAGAGAGGACACAGTGACTCTGGACCAGCCTGTAGTAGGGTCTGGGCTGGGGAAGGTGGCTCATTTTGACCACGGTCTTTTTTTTTTTTTTTGGCCCAGGATTTACCAGGTGATTTCATGATTAACATCTGTACCCAGAATCCAGGGACTTTAAGGTTGGACAGAATCCTCATATTTACTTATTTTTTTCTTTTTTAACTTTTCATTTCAAAACACTTTCAGATTTATTTAAGAGTTACAGATTAATGCAAAATTACTATATACCCCTCACCTGGATTTCACCTTACATAACCACATTACAATGATCAATATCAAGAAAGTAATATGATATACCATTTTTATCTTTTCTTTTTTAAAACTGAAGTATAATTAACATGCAGTGTTATATTAGTTTCAGGTGAACAATGTAATGATTCAACAATCTGTACATTGCTCAGTGTCATCAAGATAAGTGTACTTATCTTAATCCCCTTGATCTATTTCACTCATCCCCCAACCCCACCTCCCTTCTGGCAACCATCCATTTGTTATTTAAGAGTTTTTTGGGGGGTGCCTGGGTGGCTCAGTTGGTTAAGCGTCCGACTCCTGACACCTGATTTCCGCTCAGGTCATGATTTCAGGGTTGTGAGACCAAGCCCCATGTTGGGCTCCGTGCTCAGCACATAGTCTGCTTGAGATTCTCTCTCTCTTTCCCTCTGCCCCTCCCCCAGCCCCTACTTGCTCTCTCCAAAATAAATAAATCTTTTTTTTTTTTTAAAGATTTTATTTATTTATTCGACAGAGATAGAGACAGCCAGCGAGAGAGGGAACACAAGTAGGGGGAGTGGGAGAGGAAGAAGCAGGCTCATAGCAGAGGAGCCTGATGTGGGGCTCGATCCCATAACGCCGGGATCACGCCCTGAGCCGAAGGCAGACGCTTTAACCGCTGTGCCACCCAGGCGCCCCCAAAATAAATAAATCTTAAAAAAAAAAAAGTCTGGATTTTTGTCTCTTTTTTCTTTGTGTTTTGTTTCTTAAATTCTATATATGAGTGAAATCCTACTATATTTGTCTTTCTCTGACTTATTTCACTTATCCATTCATCTGTGGATGGACACTTGGGTTGCTTCCATACCTTGGTTCTTACAAATAGTGCTGCAATAAACATAGGGGTGCATATATCTTTTCCTCAAACTAGTGTGTTCATTTTCTCAGGATAAATACTCAGTAGTTGAATTACTGGATCTTCTGATAGTTCTATTTTTAATTTTTTGAGGAATTTCCATACTATTTCTCACAGTGGCGGCACCAATTTGCATTCCCACCAACAGTGCACAAGGGCTCCTTTTTCTCCACATCCTCACCAACACTTGCTATTTCTTGTTGTTTTGATTTAGCCATTCTGACAGGTGTAAAGTGGTATCTCATTGTGGTTTTAATTTGCATTTCCCTGATAGGGATTAGTGATGTTGAGCATCTTTTCATATGTCTGTTGGCCATCTGGATGTCTTCTTTGGAAAAATGTATATTCACATCCTCTGCCCATTTAACTGGATTTTAACATTTTTTGGTGTTATTTTTATATTTTGATATATAAATCAATATATTTTTGAGTTTTTTATTTATTTTGGACATTAACCCCTTATTGGACATATCATTAGCAATATCTCCTCCCACTCAGTAGGTTGCCTTTTTGTTTTGTTGATGGTTTCCTTTTGCTATGAAAGAGCTTTTTATTTTGGAGTAGTCTCAATAGTTTAATTTTGCTTTTGTTTTCCTTGCCTGAGGAGACATATCTGGAAAAATGTTTCTATGGCCGATGTCAAAGGAATTACTGCCTATATTTTCTTCTAGGAGTGTTATGGTTTCAGATCTCACATTTAGATCCTCACTCCATTTTGAGTTTATTTTTGTGTATAGTGTAAGAAAGTGGTCCAGTTTCATTCTTTTGCATGCAGCTGTCCAGTTTTCCCGGCACCATTTGTTGAAGAGATTGTCTTTTTTCCACTGCATATTCTTGCCTCCTTTGTCAAAGATTAATTGACCATGTAAGTGTGGGTTAATTTCTGGGCTCTCTATTCTGTTCCATCGATCTATGTGTCTTTCTTGTGTGTGCCAGTACCATACTGTTTTGATTATACAGCTTTGTAGTATAACTTGAAATCTGGGATTATGATGCCTTTGGCTCTTTGGGGTCTTTTGTGGTCCCATACAAATTTTAGGATTATTTGTTCTAGTTGTGTGAAATACAATGTTGGTATTTTGACAGGGATTGCTTTAAATCTGTAGATTGCTTCGGATAGTATGGTCATTTTAGCAATATTGGTTCTTTCAGTCCGTGAGCATGGAGTATCTGTCTACTTGTTGGTGTCATCTTCAATTTCTTTCATTGGTGTTTTATGCCTTTCAGAATGCAGGTCTTTCACCTCCTTGGTTATGTTTATTCCTATGTGTTTTATTATAATATATCACTTTTATCTAATCGATAGGCCTTATTCAGAGTTCATCAACTGCCCAATTACTATCCCTTTTCTGGACTAAGGTCACATAGTGTATCAGCTGTCATGTCTCTTTAGCCTCTTTTAATTTGAAGCACTCCTCTATCTTAATCTTTCATAAGCTTCACAATTACCAATTATTTTGAAGACTGTCTCTCATTTTGGGTTTGTCTAAAGTTTCCTCAGTTTATGTATTTTTGGCACAAGATGCCATGCCCTTGTCAGCACATCGTATCAAGAGGCGCTCAATGTTGCCGTGTCTTATTACTGGTGACATTAACGTTGATGACTTAGAATGATTTCTCCACATTACTATTTTTCCTCTCGTAATTAGTAAGTATGTTGGGTGAAATACTTTGAGACTATGTCAATATCCTGTTTCTCATTATTCTTTTTCAACTACCATTTACCTAGTAATTTTAGCATCCATTGATGATTCTTATTACAGTGCTGCTTGCCAAACGGTGCTATTCTATTTCCATCATTCCTTCTACGTTTATTAATTAGAATACTATTGTAAGGGGGAGGTTTCTCTTCTCACAATCCATATGGACTCCTGGATTCTTATTTTATTCTATGGGTTTTTTTGTATTATTGTCAACACTTTTTTTTTTTCTCAAAATTTCTGCAGATGTGGTCACTGGGCCTTTCAAGTTGGATCTTGTGTTCTTTGACATGTCTCCATCATTTTTTAGTACTTTTTGGAAGGAATGTTAATGCTCAACTAATCCACCTTTAAATCAGCTCAAAGTGCTCCTGGCAAGTAGTCATCCAAACTTTGTTTGACAAAATCCGGCATTAGAGAACTTGCACATCCAGCACAGGATTTTCCTTCTCCAGATAGTTCTGATGTCCAAGTATGCTTCTCAGTTTTGACTTTGTTTTCTCAGTCTTCCTAGCTCTTCATAGTGTACAACTGAAGGTTAGAGACTGAGCTAATCCTGACCAAAATTTTAACTGCATTCCTAGAGTTATAATTAAATAACTCATCCAGAATTGTAATTAGATCACCCAAACGTGACTTTGGGATTCCATATTGCCAAAATGGCCACTCACGCCTTCTCTTCTCTCTCAGCGCCAGCGACCCCTACCTACCCAATGCAGATTCCTAAGATGGAGCCTCCACCTTGGTTACGACTGTTAACTTTTATCCAGTCCTTTTTGAAGAGTAAAGTCTGCATCTTCACCTGATGAGGAGGCACCTTGTTTTTCAGTCTTGTTTTGTTAGTCCTATTTCTCTCTTCTCTTGGAGCCTTACTCCAAATTCTACTACATGTGTGGTTTCAAGTGCTTGTTCAACGACAAGCTGCATCAGCAATACCTCAGAAGCTTGTTAAAAAATACATATTTATGGACTCCACTCCTGAATTATTGGGCAAATCTTCTAAAGCCTCAGATCTTCATCCATAAAGATGAAGTGCTTACTTTACAGGATTGTCAGGAAGAGTAAGGGAAATTATATATGGGAAGTGCTTAGCATTCTGCCCTATCCAATCTAAATGGTAAACAACATCAGCTGCTATTATTATTATCATCAATATTACTATTGTAACTGTTACTAGGCAAGTATCAAAAATGTATCAGGTGTTTTACTTTCTCCTGAATGAGGAAAAAGTAGATGTCTAGAGGGGTGGCACTGCTCATTACCATTATAGTTCATGTACAACAGGTGGCAGCAGAGGCTATACACACTGGCTCTCGTGGTCAAGTAAGGGTTATCATGGAATGGAACTCATAAAAAATATGTTCTGTATGAAGATTTGTTCTCTTCCTGTTATCTATATGCTCCCAACCCAATTATCTATGTAGAAAAGTCCTGGATTGGAAACAAAAGAGTTAACCTTCCTACCATTTGTTTTTAAGCCTCTTTGGGATTCCATCTCTTTATCTGTCAAATGAGGATTTGATATTAGATGATCTCTAGAATTGCTTCCATATCTATAGGTATGCTTCTATTATGCTTCTATTAACTGGGACTCTACAATTTACTCTCAACATTCTGTGCGCAGATGATACCAATTTATCATTTCATGTTGGACTTCTCTCCTTACAAGAGTTACATTCTTCTGTGCCAAGAGGGCTATCATCACTAAATAAGACTAAACACACTTAAAAAGAAAGCTGTTTCTACTTCCTGCTGTATTTGCAACTTCCCACAATGGATGGCCAAATATTTGCTGTGTTTTCATTTGCTATTTCACTCATCACACATCTGCCCCACTGCTGAGTATTCTTCTCTCAGCACTGGCATGCCTGTGAAAATATCATTTTTTTTATAACCATTCAAATTACATCTAAAGGTTAGGACTTGATATCTAGTATTTGTAATGGAGCTTTGAAATAGCAAATTACTCCTGAACTCCCATTTCCCTTCATGCTCACCTCCAGTTCATCTGAAATAGGCTTAAATACCTGTTGTTCCCATCACACCATCACTTTCACTGGACTTCCCTTTGTAGCATTAACATTTACCTTGTAATGACAATGACATCAACAATAACTAAGCTTCACAGAATGCTTACCAGGCATAATTCTAAATGCCTTACCTATATATCGTCTCATTAAATTCTTACAACAGTCCAACAAGTGAGATATGAAGGCAATTTGTGGTTTGTGTTCGCTGATGTCACTCATCTTTTCCTTCAAGCCCTTCTTTCCACACACATTTTGAAGCTACTTACCTGATTGTATCCCAAGGCTGTAACACATTTTCCTATGCACTTTGCCAGACTGCAACAAAACTTAATTCCCATGGTCCCACCCATTAGCATATTTCACCTCTATGTCCCATTTCACTTAAGATGGGATAATCTCTCTTGTCTTTGCTTTTGTAAAACTTCACTCATCATTAGTTTAATAATATTAATTTCAGTCAATCATCCATGTAGAGACATCCTAGATTGGAAACAAGAGTTAACCTTCTAATCTGAGATCTGGGATATTCTCTATGATCATATTCTGTCCTATGCTGTACATTAAAATTTTTTTTTCAGAGTCCATGTGTGCTCATTATAGAAACTTTAGACAAGATAGAAAGCAAGGAAGAGGGTAAAATATAAACTCCACTATTTAAGGTAATCACAATAAATATTTTGGCACTCATTTTCCCATATAATTGAGACACCACATTTAAAATGCTTTCAGTCATATTAATCAGGTAGAAATAATTCTTTTACATTGCCTTGTTTGCCAGTATAGCATAGCTCTAATAGCTCTCCTGTATAGGAGCTTTTTGAAAACTAACATTTCTATTGACCATAGTTTTCTGCCTAATCTACTTATCATCATTCTCTACTTTCAATGAATATAGAAAAATTTAACAAAATTACATTATTATTATTTTGAAGCTCTAAATAGCTAAGGAATGTATTATCAAGAGTATTATCTTTAGAACTTTAAAATATTTATCATTTAAAGAAAGACAAGCACTTGCCTTCATCTCCATCATCCCCAAACGGGTAGAAGAGGGCAACAGCTAAATTGATGAACACAGCCAAGTTGAAGGATATGCTCCCCCAGAGGGATATGTGCCTCGAGAACCAGAACAGTGCAGGGTTACCTAGTAAGCAAAAAGTATGATGGGACAAAATGGAATAATTAATTTTGGTTTCAACACATGAACCCTACTGAAATAACATTTTATCAAATGTGTTTTTGCAAGGTAGTGAAAGTATATTTAAACAAATATTCAAAATGACTTATATAAGAAAGTTTATAATCAATACCATAAGGTATTGATTCCTTTTTTATTCTTCAATCAATTTACACTTAAGCCATGGTAAAAGGGTGAGTAATTTTGCAATTGCTAAACATGGTCAGAAAGAGTGATTCTATAATAATTCTCTCTAATACATCTCTAGAGAAGATTAGGGGAAAGACATTAGTGGCTGCCTGGGGCCCCTCTTCATGGAATAGTATCACTTTATAATTCAGTAATATTGATAAATTGGTCCCACTCCCATGCTTTACAGTCAAATAAAAAACCCAAGCCAGATACATGTCTGATGAAAATCCCTACAACACAGTCACAGTTACCTGAAATTCTGAAACTTAACAGCATGGCCTAGAACTGTTTACTGGGAATTAGTGATTTATGACATCTAAGTTTTAAACCTTAATGCTTCCTAAGCACTTGGGTTTGGAACAGCAGAAAAAATGTGAAAGATACAAAAGGAAGTACTAATAAGTAGGAGAGTCTTTCCCAAATATTTTCAGAAAACAGATTCCAGGGGCGCCTGGGTGGCACAGCGGTTAAGTGTTTGCCTTCGGCTCAGGGCGTGATCCCGGCGTTATGGGATCGAGCCCCACATCAGGCTCCTCTGCTATGAGCCTGCTTCTTCCTCTCCCACTCTCCCTGCTTGTGTTCCCTCTCTCGCTGGCTGTCTCTATCTCTGTAAAATAAATAAATAAAATCTTTAAAAAAAAAGAAAAAAAGAAAACAGATTCCATATTTATCTTCAGAAATGAATTAGTAAATTCATCTACTGAACATAGTTGACCCTAATCAAAAATCAGCTCTTTCTATCTCTCCTAAATAAACGAACAGATATGCAGTGCATACAAATTTGACCACATGACTTTTCCAGATCCTGTCCATTCTTAACTCTTAATATCCAACATCAGATCTCAAATACTAGAGTTACTTGAGGGAGAAAGGCACATCGACTTTCAAATAGAAATTGTAAACTTTTCAAATTAGGTTCTGTGAATCCCAATCTGGGATCTTCTGCTTACTTCTAAACTGCACGTCCCTTCAGTATATGTTGTTTTCCTTCTCTTGGAATGAAGCATTCCAACACTGGAACAGGCTGTGATTTGCCATGGCATTTAGTTGACTAATGTATATTACATTGTAAACATCTGCATTTCCATCATTTTTGAATTAGGAGTCTTCGTTTTAAAAAGCAGAATATTAAGACAAAATTAGAAGATGTTAATTTGTAGCACATCCATCTAATGAATTAGTTTCTATCTATAACCTCATAATAAGTTACTTCCAAATTTTCAATGGAAGATGTACATTGGAAATTATTTTAAGATTTGTTTTCTAATAAGTGATAAGATATTTATCCAAAAAAGAACAAACCCCACAAGCACTAGGTCCTTACTCAACTTAACTTTGTCAAGGATAAAATGTGTGCTTTTCAAATGACCCAAATAAAATTGTTGAATCTTCATATAAGTATTCTGGACACTCAAAATTTTCCCTGAATTCCCTAAGGTTCTACATGGCAAAATGCTAAGGGAGAGTCATTTCTTTATTTTTTCAAGTATTTTGATAAGAAAGCCTAACAATGCATTCCATGATCTTATATCTAAAGATGGTGTGTCTCAAGCTCCACTCAAATTCATAAACCACGCTCATTTAAGTTCCTAGAAAACTAGAAGCCCTGTTGAATAGAGGTATTGAGAACATAGGCCTGCTTGTCTGGAACACTTCCCCCAAAGATAGAAAAGACCTAATCAAGAGTTTCTCCCTACTGTGTTTTGTTAAAAACTCATGATATGTCTTATCTGGGAAAATAAACCAAAGCTTAGTGTAAACTGAAAAATTTTTAAGTTTGAAAACTCAGTATTTCCAAACAGACTTGACCCCTGAGATGTAAGTAATGGGAACCATATCATACTAATTTTTAACTGTAAAATTGTTAACATTGCCTTATTTGAATATAAGTGTCACAGAATTTTCAGTCTGATTTGTCAAGGTAAAGATATGTTGAAAGAAAGAATGACTTGCAAGAAAACTGTGAACAATCTAGTCCATCTTAAGACCGTAAGACAACAGAGGAGGAGCCTGCTGGTGCCGATGTCTCTCCATCCCCTTCACTGACTGTAAGGCCGGTCAGAACCTATTCAAGGGCTGCAAACCTACAGCTGCTCAGCAACTGAAACATACAGCTGCAACCCTGCATTTCATAATATCTATAAAACGAGAGGATCAGCTTAAAAGATGATCTAATTAGTCTGTTTTTATTAAGCCGCAGGTGTCTCAGCTCCAACGCAGGTGTAGACTGGGCTTACATTCTTAAGCCGATAAGTGCCTTCCGTAACATCAGATGGTAAGAAATTAAAAACCGATTTAAACGAAGGCTGTTATGTATTCCAAAGAACCAGTGTATCTACCATCACGCTCAAAACTAACCATTTTGGTTTATGGTACTTACTCCTGATTTTCTTCTGCCACTTCATTTCATTGTAGAGATCTTCTGTTTGCTGGAAAAAGTCATTCACTTTACTGCCTTGTTCATCCCTTTCAGTTGTATTGAACACACGGCACTTGGATTCTCGTGTAAGGTATTCACATATATTGGGCACAGGAAAAACTATTTGTTCCATCGTCCTATCATGCCGAACAATCTGAAAATATTAATTTGCATTTGTTTTAGCCTTTGGACACTTCAGTCTTGGACTAGTTTTTTGTTTTTAGCATGAGCTCATGAATGATATTTCACAAATTCAGGTTTGAAAAAATATGCCAGCTTGAAATATCTAAAGTAATCCTTTAGCATACTACTTTTTATTGTTGTCTTTGCATATTTATCCAAAAAACCCAAAAACACTAATTTGAAAAGATATCTGCACCCTCATTTTCGCTGCAGTATTATTTGCAATAGCCAAGATATGGAAACAACCGAAGTGCCTGTCAATGGATGAATGGGTAAAGAAATTATGGTATACATATGCAGTGGAATATTTTTCAGCCATAAAGAAGAATAATACCTTGCCATTTGTGACAATAAATGGATGGACCTCACGGGCCTTACGCTAAGTGAAATAAGTCAGAGAAAGACAAATGTCACATGATCTCTCTTATATGAGTAATCTGAATATATATATACATACACATATAACACGTGTATATATACATATACATACACACCCACACACATATACATATACACACACGTATATACACACAAGCTCATACATACAGAGAATAGATTGGTGGTTGCCAGAGGCAGTGGATGGGGTGTGGGAAAAATAGGTGCATTGCTCTTTTTTTTTAATTTAAATAAACAGAATAAAAATAAAAAATAAAAATAAATCTGAAAAAGAGACAGAAGGGTGGCTCAGTTGGTTAAGCACCTGACTCATGATTTCGGCTTAGGTCATAATCTCATGGGTTGTAGGATCGATCCCCACATGGGGCTCCATGCTGTGTGGGTAGTCTGCTTGAGAGTCTCTCCCCTGCCCCTCCCCCCAATTCGCGCATGCTTGCACGTCTCTCAAATAAATAAATAAATCTAAGGAAAAAAAAGAAATAGAATTTTGATTATTACAGGCCAACCAATTCAGTCCCTTTAAGAAATGTTACGCTTGATTCTGGTCATCACATTCTACAAGGGGCACTGACAAACTGAAGGAATTACTGCAGACAGTGGGAGTGTATTAACTGTAAAAGGCCAAAATGGATAATTGTTTCAATACATTTATTCAACAAATGCTTATTCACTCCTTAGGCGAGGAGCTCTGGGGACTTCAAAGTGAAAACACAACATGAATCCCAATCTATAAGATCCTCTAGTTCAGTAATCATCATGGTTCTTCAAATGTTACAGCCAAGCTATCATGCTAACAGAGGAGCAAATGTTCTGGACAGTGGGGAAACATTAAAGTGGGCTAGTGTGAATTCTTTATAAAAAATAACTTTCTAATTATTCAAATTGTTCAAAATTGGATCTGATAGGGAGATCTCTATCACAGGAACAATTTAAAGTAGAGGCAAGATCATTATGGAGTAAATTCTCCTTGGATGGGTGGGTAAACCAGGTAATCCACACAAGGTCCTTCATATTTCTCCGTGTTGTTGAGTCTAAAAAGTATTATTTTCAACAATAATCATTATTGTGGTGATGCTCCAGGCACAGTGTCAGTAGGCGACAAATGACACATGAGACACATGTTCCAATATGATATATTAAACTAAGAGCATGATCGAACTGCTGTGGGAGTATAGTGGGATAAAATTAATGAATGCCTGATGGGTGAGAAGCCTCTCTGAGTAGGGCATATGAGCTGGTCTTCCAATGAACATGAGGACTGGTCAACATGTAGAATTTAGATCATCAGCCCAGACTGTTCCTCTGAACCTTGGACTTCCGTACCCAACTTCAGGAATGCCTCAAAGTCACCTCAAATTCAATTTATCCAAGAACCAATAAATGATCTTCCTCTCTCTTTTGACTGCCCGAGCCAGGATTCCAATGCACAACACCAATTCTGCTTATTTATTCAGACCAGAAATCCAGAGGCATCCTTTTCCATACCATTTTTCTTAGGTTGGCACATTTTATAAGGGGCATGATAAATACCCCTTATACATACGTGTGTGCATGTGTGTGTATGAGGGATATTTATCATGCCCCTTATAAAATATGCCAACCTAAGCAAAATGGTACATATGTATGTGTATGTATATTTTTCTCCAATTTAGTCATCTTCAATACCACTATTTTCACATTTTCTATTAAAATATATTTCATCTGATCTACCTGCATCCCATGCCCCATTCTCTTTTCCAATCCTTTCTCCAACAACAACTAGAATAGTCTTTTGAAAAGAGTCCCCCCACCCTTGTATGTTCTTTTTTCCCCTTTAATAACTTTATTTTTTTGTTTTATTTAAATTCAATTAGCAAACATATACTACATCATTAGTTTCTGGTACAGTGCTCAATGATTCATCAGTTTGTATAACACTCAGTGCTCATCACATCACATGCCCTCCTTAATGCCCATCACCCACTTACCCCATTCCCCCCGCCCACCCCCCTTCTGCAACTCTCAGTTTCTTTCCCGGAGTCAAGAGTCTCTCGTGATTTCACACCTTCCTTTCATTTACTTCTATCTGAAATTCTGTGCCCGATCTTTAATAGAGAAACTTCTACTCAATATTTAATATATTCTTTATGGCAACTGTGTCTGTGAAATCAATCCTGAAATTCCCCAGGCACAGTTAATTGCTGTTGTCTCTACATTTCCTTGGCCCTTTGTTTATGCACTTACTACACGGAATTATCTCTGTATGTGTATGTAACTGATAAGGCATAAGTGATCTGCAAACATTTACCAAATTTGTGTATTTACAGTGAAATCGCTCCTCATGGCTGGGAAACCAATAAAAGTCCGACTTCAGACAACAGCCCCAGCTCTCATACAGGTATTAACCAAACCCTTCCTCTGACCCACTCAGCCCACCTGCTATTCCTATCCCTTCTAAGCATGTAGCTTTGTACCATGACTTCTGAGACCTTCCTCAGAACCTTAGTGGTTTGGTCATAAATCCGTATCAACTTCTCCAGCTTCCTGAGGTGGCCACACTCTCAGGCTCTAAGCACCTGATGCAACAAGTGATGTTTTTGCTGCTGGTCCAGCTTATGGGTTCCTAGGTCAAGTCTCCCACCAAAGCTGCAGTACTATTAACGTTTATAAACGTGAGCAAGAGATTAATTTTGTGACATGTTCATTATTCCCAATATTTGGCAATAGTAAACAGCAAGGTATAGTGATTATAAATCCTGAGAGTTAATAGCAATGATATCCATCATGCATTCTGCTGTAAACTAAAAAATATCCACCAAAATGAATAAATGTATGAACGTAAATTACGAGTGACAAGCGTCAACTACTCTGCTCACTTCTGCCTGATTAGCTCTGCCAACTAGTGTTAAAATGATATCAGAGCTAGTAAATGACAGCCAGATGGGTCTCACAACACATAATGATAAGCCCATGTTGACCTACCCCTCCTGAACTGCCAACAGCTATTAAATAATGTTTCATGGGGGGAGGGGTCAATCACTGCACACTGAAAGTGGGAGTTCCGAAAGCACTCCCGGTTTATGCTATCGCTATGAACACTTTATAGTGCCTTACACACTTCTGAACACTTTTACACAGAGATCTCCCTTTTAACAAGCCTTTTATAATTTTTACAGAGGATGCTTTTCTTGCATGATAGCTTCTACTATAATAATCTTTTCATTTAAACATCACCGCTCTGTAATGATTGCTTCCATGACCAACACAAGACAAAAATAACATTAATTACAAAAGAAAATTTACATATAGTTCTGGCCAAAAAATAAAGACCACTTTGAAAGATATGCACCTCAATTTCTTGGAGATCACTCCTTGCATCTTATCTTTTGGTATACACTTTTACAGTTTCTATTTTTCAATTCTGCTTCATTGTTCTAGGAAACAATTATGAAAATGGTCTGAAAGAAAAGGGAACATATATTTTCACAGTTGGTCCCTTTCAAGAAATAAGAGATGGTTACCTCGATCTGTGCAGTGTGGTTGGCGTAATATTTTAAGGCTTCATCCCCATCATCTGGATCCGATCCTGGTTTAAGCATCTGCTGTAAGAGTTTGTTGTGACGAGCCAACTAGACGGAAAGAGAAGGGAAAGGGTTTAGGTCTCTTTTTCTCCCTTTCTTGGGGTCAAACTCTGAAATTACTTTGTCCACTTATACCCATAACTTCACAGTTGTGGGGTTAATGCTGAATGATTACACTTCAGGAAAGCACATCCATTTGAAAGGAATAAATAATAAAATCACAGGGAACAGCTATTATTACTACATCAATCTTACATTTTTTTATTTGGTAATGTGTATGTTCCTAGCATGAGAAGACCGTGCCTCGCCCAGAATAGGTGCTCAATTAGTTGATTAAACTTATATCTTAGATAAAGGTATAATAGTGCCAGGAAGAAGAAACACCCACAGAGATATATAACTGATCCTCCCTATAATAAATTTAAACTACATGCACATCTAAAACTTAATCAGCAGTGTGATACTTCAGTAGGTAGCAGTACCAATATAAAGGACAGCTTCCTATCTACATAAATACATAGGTATTTACACTTCAGAAGAATTTCTTTTATGGCATCTAATCAAAGCCCTACATTAGCAGTTTGTACTAAATCCTATGCTTCTGAATATTCATATGTCAAAACTGGCACTTTATCTCAGTTTTATTATAATTCGAAATGGGCATTTAAAGAACAAAAATTTCACCAAAATGATCTTAAACTGCCGTTGGTAGAAGTAATCTTTCTCTCTCATCTGAATGTCTCTGACATTTGTTGGCTAGTTCTCCCACTTTGTAGATAACTAATACATGTTGCCTTCACATGCCACTTTTCCTGCTGTCTTGAACAATTTCTGAAACCCTGCAATGTCTTTAACCTTTCAGACAGTCTATTTATGCCTCAAGTTCCCTGAGGGCTTCTAAAAACAAAGAATCTCCAAATAATTCTTTTATTCCTGGCACCGTTCCTATCTCTTACTCTGTAACAGTCACTATTCTAAACACTTAAGTACATGATCTCATCGATCCTTCCAGGAAATCCTGAGGTAGGCACTGGCATTATCCTCATTTTACAGATGAGGAAGCTGAGCCACGAGCATTTAAGGGACTAGTCCATGATAACATACCTAGAAAATGATAGAGCCAGTACTGAACTCAAGCAGAATGGTCCCAGAGTCAGTATTCGTATCAGCATTACAGAGCAATACATAAGTCTTTGTACTATTCTTGAGATGTTAATTCAAATTGTGATCATAAAGAATGGAGATAAATTTTAAACAATAATCCAGAACCTATAAAGCCTAATAAACATTATCCTTGTAAGTGATAACATGGTAAATTAAATATTCATTCCATTGATGCTGCTCTAGAGCAAATCATTTTTGAAACTATTATTTTAGAATGGGCTTTCAGGATATTTATAACTCACTCAAGAAAACCATTTACATTGCATTTTTGACTAAATGTGAATTGTACAGATTTTTATTATAAACCAGTCATGAAATTTGTTGCGACTTGTAGGTGCTTCTAAAAATCTAAATGCGTTTCAAAGGATAAAACTATTGTAATCATTTGGGCACATGAGCATATGTTTTAAGAAGTCTGTTGAAGGTAAAATTGGCATGATTTGTTTAGTTTGTATCTGGGGGTGAGAGAAAGAGGAGTTAGGATTGACTCCAAAAGCATTAACCTGAGCAACTGAAAGTTTAGAAATGCCATTTACTAAGGAAAAATGCAGAAAGGGCATATTTAGGGAAAGAAAATCAAGACTTTGGTCTTGGACACATGAAACTTTATTTATCACGCAAAAGGAGATGAGCAGGATTTTGGATGGATATGTTTTTCAGGAGCTCTGAGCAGAGGTCAGGACTGGAGCTATATATTTAGGTGTTGTCAGTATATGCCTGATATTTAAAATCATGAGCCTTAATGGGATGACCTAAAAGTGAGCTGAGTCAGAGAAAAGAGATCCAAAGAACACCAACAGAAGTTAGGAAAAGGAGAGGCCTCACCGTGAAGAAGACTGAGAAATTTGGGTGAGGGAGGTCAGAACAAAACCAGTGAAACCTGGTATCCTGGCAGCCAAATGAAGACAAACTTCAGGATGGAGGGAGTGATCATCTGTGTCAAAAGACACAGAGAGCTGAATCAAATGAGGACCAGGAAGTGGCCATTGGGTTGAGCACCTTAACAAGTCACTGGTAACCCTGACAGCAACAGTTCCAGGGAGCGGTGGACACCAAAGCCTAATGTAGTGAGTTTAAATGAGAATGGCAGAAGAAGTATACACAATGAATACAGGCAACTCTTGAAAAGAGGGAGCTAAGAAATGGGGTGGTAGTTAGAGAAATGGATAAGGTAAAAGGGAAGGTTTTCTAAAGATGGGAATTATAACATCATGCTCGTTTGATCTTGAGAGAGATGGAACGTTTGCTAAAACATCTTGACCAGGTGAGAATGGAATGACTTAGTATATAAGTGGAAGGTTTCTGCTTTAGATAGAAACAAATTCAACCATACTGACAGCAGAGAATATGGGCACAATTTCAGGAGGGTGGCGGTTTTGATGATGGGAACACAGAAAAATTTTTAAATTTTTTTTCTGGTTACTTTCGTTTTCCCAGTGTAGTAGTAAGCTGATAATGGGTTTGAGAGAGGAGGTGCTGGAATTTGAGGAAGAGAAGGTATGAGACAGTGAGCTAGGGAAAGTGAGCGACCTTAGAAAATGTGGTAGGACTATCAAGAAGTCCAAAGGGCTCCCTTTCTGTTATGGTCAAAGTGAGGTCAGTAAGCATGTTTGTGTGTTTTTCTCCAGCGAGTTTCAGTTGTCTAGGTCCAAGCATGAAGTAGACAGAGTTGTAATTAATGAGATGTGTGGTTTCTCAGGGCGAGGTCAACAACCCACCAGAAAGAAATACATGGAAATTAAGAGTCTATGCAAGGAATTTAAATGGGACCATGGAAGCTAAGCTGAATAAAGAAGGAAATGAAGCCAGGAGGGACGATGAAAAGGTGGTAGGATGAATGAATTGTAGCTTTTACTGTAGTAAAAAATGTGTTGAAGTGCTGGAAGAAAGTGCTAGTTAGGAAGGGCTAGCCAGCCTGAGATACTTGAAGTGGAGCTTACCGACAGAGTGCAGGGAGCAGTGACTAGTAATAGGTGTGCCTGGATGTCTAACATCTGACCCCCACCACCACATGACTGAGCCACCAGCTTCTCTCACCTGAAATACTGCAACATCACTTTACCTGGTCTCCCTGATTCACCCCAGTCCTCCCAAGTCTGGCCTTTACACAGGAGCCAGAGGCATCCTTTTGGTCAGATCATGCCTCTTTGACTCCAAACCCTCCAATGGCTGCCATCTTATTTAGAATTAGAGCCAAGTCTTCACCATGGCCAATAAGGACTACAGAATCTTGCCTCCGCTATACCTTTCTTGACTCCTCTCCTTGTACCCGCCCCACAGTCCCAGCCACACTGGTCTCCTAACTGTTCCTTCAACCTGATAAACATGTGTCCATCTCAAGGCTTTGTAGTTGTTGTTCTCTTTGCCCAGATTCTCTTCCTCTAGATACCTGCATGGTTTGCTTCTTCACCTCCTTCAGGACTCCTTTCAAATATTGTCTTATCAATAACCACACTTTGAATGATCAACTCATCCACGTCCCCTAATATAGACAACATTATTTCCTGCTTTATTTTTCCCCATAGCATATTATGATCTGACATACCATATTTTATTATCTATCTCTTCATTAATGATCCCTGCTTATGTTAGAGTAAGTTTATGTTCTCAGAGGACACAGATTTTCATCCATTTTGTTCACTGTTATATTTCCAAGCCTTAGAACAGTGTCTGGTATATAGTAGATACTTAATACAAACTTGTTCAATAAATGTAAATATCAGAACTCCCAAATTATAAATAAAGGATAGCTTTCCACCATAAGACATTAATTTGAATAATTTCTTATAAATTTATTTACTAAAAACTTTTACTTCTTTATAGTTACTTTATAATGCCAAAATTAATATAATTATTTAAAGAAATCAGTAATGCTATTTTATGTGACATAATTCATAGTACAAATCTATACAAATAATTTTCATTTAGTATATCCTATTTCATAGAAACATACCAGGATTTCTCTTTCCTGCAGTGTTAATGAGATGATTCTACATTTGTCCTGTTTTCTTGCATTTAAGTGGCACTCTAAAAGGCACTCCAAAAAAATAAGATGCCTCGGCCTCCTTTCACATGTTCAAACACTTAAAAAATATTCTTATTCATGATTATATATGTCATCTCCATATATCTTGGAAAATTTGAAAGATATAATAAGGAAAAACAAAATAGAAATAACTGTACCATTTTTCTACCTGGATATCTTTTACATTCTTTGTAACTGAGAGCATTTCCTGACTCAGTAGCCTAGTTTGCTCTTCCTTGTTCCATGTTCAGATAGTGCCCTATACATATCTTGACAGCAAATTTCTCATATTGTGTCTTAGAAGATATTGGTTCTCTCCAGAGGGCTACGACAGTTTTAAGGAGAAGTGTCTGGCCTTAACCTCTACATTTTCAGAGCCAAAAACAGAACTTGGTACACCAAGCAGACGCAATGAATTATTTGCCAAAGAAACAAGTCAGTGAAGACATTCACTACATGTTTATGTGGCAAAAACTCTTAAATCACAGTGAATTATCCCTCTGTTTTCTCCTTGACAAAAGATAAAGACCAAAGAAATACAATTAGACATCAGACAACGGTAGAATTCCCACGATTTGCAGAAATAAAATATTTCAATATATTTTTTTAAATTTCATAGTTAATTCGTGTACTTACATCCCTTCTGCTATATCATAAGCTATTTGGAGAAGGAACTGAGTACTGAATAAACATGGAATTGAACCCTGTGAAGCAAGGATAGCATCCCTACTATATAGACAAAATACAAAAGAAGTAAAGAATATCTCAATGATTCTAAAACATGTGAAAATGGTATCAATATAGGGCTCTCTGGTCCAAATTTATAGTTTACTAGAAGCACAGTACAAATTCTCAGAGACTAGTTAACATATGCCCAATAGTTGTTAAAAAAAAGACTTAGGGCCCTATATTTGCAATCCTTTAAAAAATGTTATCTAGAATGGCCATGCTGCCAATCAAAACATCAGTTTTTTCTTAGTGATGGGCTCTTTACTTTAGTCAATCTTCTCTCCTATCCCCTTTTATATGACATAAATAAAGAAAAACGACCCCAGAATCCAAAGAAGCAACAGCATCATTTAATATTATGTGCTTTGGAAACCAAACGTGAAAAACCTTGGTAAGTTTCTAGACAAGTATAGCACATCTGCGGAGATGTATCACAATGAGAAATCTAATTTAAATTCTAATGAAAAACTTAAAAAGAATTAATGAAGACATACAAGGACAGTCATCTTATGATATCCAACACGAGCTCGCAGAGACCCTCACAACAGTACTTGAAATTAGCTGATGTCACTACACAACATGGTCTGGAAAACCAGACATCAATCAGTGTTGCTAATAATGACAATCTGAACATAGGCATCATCACTGAATACTAAAAAGGAATAATGTCATAGGTAAGAAATCTCTGAGTCCTAGAAATACTTGTAATCCACGATGATCTTTATTAGGCAAAACTGTAGCTACTGTTTTACACATGGTGTGGAGATGATGCCTACATCTGCCATACCTACTCAGTAAGTGCTGACGAAAGAATTTACCAATAAAAAACTCTTAGTAGCTCATTATTACAAAGAGAAAAACTAGCCCAAGATAATTCATCATCTTCCATAATATTAAAGTTTTTAAAAATGCAATGTAATACATGGGCAGATATATGCATACATATTAGTGAGAAAGGAATCAAAGCATTGGTGGATAGTTGGCCTTATAAAAGAATAAAGACATATTTCCTGCAGGGAAAGAATCCCATGAACGGGTAGAGATTCTTTCATTAAGTGTTGAAAAGAAAAAAGGAAAATTATGCCCTTCATTACTAATCATGACATATTTGTAATTAAAATGCATATGCAACTTTAAACAGGAATGAAAATTTGTGCATATACATAAAATATATATATATATACTCATAAGTACAAACCATATATACAAACACATAAAACCTATAGCAGAGTCTAAGTAACACTGTGCAGCTTTTTCAATCCAAGATTAGGGAAAAAAGATGATAGATTTAGGCTTTTCATTTTTAGCAGCATCCCTTATTAAACCATTCACATTTATCTCCTTATCATTAGGATTCTGATGTTCATTTCAGTTTGGGTGCAAATAAGGATGGAGTAAAAAAATCAAGCAATTGCACTTGAATGTTATTCAACCATAATTATTCTTTGGCACTTCTCACATGTGATTTTTTTTCATGTGAGCTCCACTTTTATTAATTGGTAAAACTGACATAGCAACTGCCTTTCCAAAGATCACAAAGTGAGCTGGAGCCTGCAGTCAGAATAATTGGCTCATACATTTACGTTAATAATTGTACAATGCTTTTATACCAAACACTCTTCCTATTTGGAGCAGAGAGAAATCAGCAGAAGAGAGTGTAAACTAAGGTTTTTTTTTCACATGCTTAAAATACACAAACCCTGTATTTTCAAAACATCTATTTTTTTCTGATTTTGCGATTCTGTTTTGTGCAAAGCAAAAAAAAAAAAAAAGGAAAAAAATTACTGTGGGATTATAGAGATAAGTAAGACTTATTCTCCTTCTTTAAGCAATCTACTTTCTAGCTGGTGGAATGAGAACAATTACAGACATGTAATTTGTATGAGGAAAAATTAGGACAGAAATCCAAGGGATCCCATTTCGTTGGTAACACTAGGAAAAGAATTATGTAAGAAATGCTGATAGGGTTTTAAAGAATGGATAAAATGTCCATAGGTAGGAAGGGGGAGGTGGGGATGGCATGAGGAAGCCATTCTGAGGGGAGAGAGGGACCTGCATGAAGAAAGTCATAGAGGATGGCTAGTGAGACAGAGGTCTAGAATTTGCAACCAGACTACAGGCCCAAGTAGGAGTTTGAATGGAGAGTACTGTTGAGGGCTGCAGTGTGTCCAGCAAAAACATATGTTCAAGTCCTAACCCCCAATACTTGTAAATGTGATCTTACTTGAATATAGGGTCTTTGCAGATGTATTCAGTTAAGATGAAGTCATTGTGGATGAAGGTGGGCCCTAATCCAATGACTAGTGTCCTTGTAAGAGGAGGGACATTTGGGCACAGACATAGACACACAGGGGGAATGCCACATAACAGGAGAGATCGGAGTGACGCAAGCTGAGCAACACCAAGGATTGCTGGCTACCCCTGGAAGCTAAGAAGAGGCAGGTAAGGATCCTACCTTAGAGCTTTCAGAGACAGCATGGCTCTGCCAACACCTTCATTTAGGACTCCCAGTCCCCAGAACTGTTAGTAAATAAAAGACTGCTATTTTAGACTATTAAAATCTTGATAATTTGTTATAGCAGCCCTGGGACACTCCATTGATCTGTTTGGGTTCCTATAAACAAAAATACCATAGCCTGGGTGGCTTATATATCATACTCTGTTTATATATACCACAAACATATTTCATACACTTCTAGAGGCTGGGAAGTCCATGATAAAAGCACCAGCAGGTCTGGTGTCTGGGGAGAGCTCGCTTCCTCATAGACAGGTACCTTCTCACTAAGGGGCAGGGGATCTCTCAGGTCTCTTGTATAAGAGCATTAATCTCATTCATGAGGGCTCCACCATCATGACCTAATCACCTCCCAAAGGCACCAATTCCAAACACGATCACATTGGACATTGGGATCCAACACAGGAATTCGGGGAGTGGGGTGAGGCACAAACATTCGGTCTATAGAAGAAGCTAATACAAAGCTGTAAAGGAATTTTCTATTAATTGTGGCACGACAAACAAAGATCCTCTTACCCATTCTTTTCCCTTCTATTAGAAAAAAGAATGGAGGGATAAAAAGAATCTATTTGGGAATGGTGCCAACTGTCCAGAGCCATTCTCAGTACTATAAAGTCCCTTATAAAGAAAACAGCCCAAAGAAGAAATCACTGTTCCTCTCTAGAATACTGATGCTAGAATCATTATTCTGTTAGGAGTAGGGCCAAAGACATGATACGAAGAAGAAAAGGCTTTCTCACATGAGACTGAACTGTGTGGTCTCTGCAAGAAAATATTCACTGTGGCAGGAGTATTTGCACTTAGACACTAGACAAGGATAAGCTGCAGGAAACCCCCACTAACATCTAACTTAAATCTGAGGTTAAATAGTGAAAGATGCAGAAATAGTGGCATTTCCCACAGAGAGGGGGAGAACATTAGAGAGTTGGGGGTGAGGGGTAAAGTGAGGGGAGGAAATGTGGAAGAGTACCACAGACGCGGGTTTGATATTATATATACAATCGCTATATAGTATTATAGATAAGGCTATGGAAAGCAGGTGAAGTATGAATTCTCCACCAAAGAGTGTCATGAAATGGATTAGCTGGAAAGTCTGTCTTAAAGTTAATTCTTGTTCTTTTTTCTCCTTCCCAGACTTCCTTGTTCCCTAGTCAAACACAGTTGTCTATATTGTCTTGCAGAATTTGGATTGTAACTGGAATGGAAAGAGAAAGACATAATGTTTATTTTTCTGGACTTGCCAAATAGTCTCTTGAGAATCCAAAGAGAATGCCTCAAAGGAAGCCATTGCCAAGAGGAAAGCATGGCAATGGGCAGGAAAGAGAACGGGGGTGGGGGGGTGGGGGGTGGTGTCCTTCTGAGGAAGGCAGTCCAGCAAACCTGGGAAAGAAATGACGCAAACCCCGGAGCGCCTTGTGAAGTGGCCGTAGAGGATACGTGGACCACCAGACCAAAGACCTCAGAGCCAAAGGAAAGCATGAAACCTCGGGACCGTTTCCTCCACCCTGCCACATGCACACAACCACAGGGAAGTAAGGAACGGATCCCGTCCCTCCTTCCACGGGACGGAAGGAAGGAGCCTAGAATGTCAGCATTACCGTACACTAGAGCACCTTCATCAAAGGAGTTTACAAAATATATAGGTCTGAGGAGGTGCCCGGGTGGCTCAGTCGGTTAAGTGTCCTCCTTCATCTTAGGTCATGATCTCGGGATGCTGGGATTGAACCCTGCCTCCACATCAGCAGCCAGGAGTCTGCTTCTCCCTCGCCCTCTGCCCCTCCCCTGCCCACTCCTGCTCCCTCTCGAGTGCACTCTCTCTCTCTCAAATAAATAAATATAGGTTTTACTCATCCAAGATCTAAAATAATTTCTTTATCGTTTTTAGAGATCAGTTTATTATTTCCATTGTGGCCTAACTAAGACAAAGATGTGCAAAACGACAAGAAATTCACCAAAACTAACAAAACAAAACAAACAAAAAACAAAACAAAACTCCTCAATTTTCAGATGATCTAGACTCCTATTCATTAGGGTCTGTCTAAAATTACAGTAAAAATCAACAAAAGACCTTTAGTCTTATTGTCATAAGTTTGGAAATATGTTTGATAGATCAACCTTCGAAGCAGGGCAAAGTAGGAAAGAAAAAACCAACATAAATGGCCCATGAGAAACAATGCATTTTTAAATGACTTAAGGTAATAAGTTATTATTTGCACCATGGTTTTGACATAAAGCATTCAAAATGTTGTGATGAAGAATCTAGTTTTCCTAATCACTGCTAAAATTCATCCTAACAGAACATTCTCAAAATGTGGTTCCTGGGGCTGCTGCACCACCTGGGAACTCATCAGAAATGCGAATTCGTGGGCCCCACTTCAGGGCCCTTCAGAATCAGAAACTCTGTGGGTGGAGCCCATCAACCATGTGAGCAAGCCCTCAGGTGATTTCAATCCTGCCAGCATTTGAGAACCACTGTCCTAACAGATAGAAAATGTTACCACCACCAGGACCAATTTAGATTCTGGACAGGAATCCACTGTTTTTAAAATCGAAAACTAAAGAAGCAACTGTTTTTAAAGGAGTTTTTGCCTTCCCTACAGAAAAATGTAAACATTATTAGATACTCTTCGTAATAGTAAATACTTTCTTAGACAATTTTTTAATCGTAAGTGGGATCGGACGCATAAAAAGAATTCCATTTAGTTTTTAAAAACTGGTCATTTATCGACCATCTGATTTCATTCAAATGTGGAATTTAAGAAATAAAACAGATGAAAACAGAAGAAAAAAAAAGAGAGGAAAACCAAGAAACAGATTCTTAATTATAAAGAACGAACGGAGGGTTATCAGAGGGGAGGTGGGTGGGGGGATGGGGGGATGCGTTAG